>NC_069502.1:1051975605-1052145605 GCF_027579735.1 Bombina bombina
TTGTGTGTGATTGTGTGTGTATTTCGAAATAATGCCATAAGGAGAACACTCTTTTAAAGATATAGAGCAGCGGTGTCTGAGCCTTTATATAGGAGCCAGTCATGTTTCATGCATTGGGAATGTACTATAGATCTAGTTTATTCATTTACAAAGAGTACAGAAGAGGATAAGCTTTTGGGAAATTGACTGTTTAAGAACGCAGATTTTATAGAAGCAATGGAATAGACTATATTATGCATAAAGAGCTTTTGCACAAGTGACAGTCACAAATGCTAGAGTTGGTCAGAGGACTCATTACATTATTCATACACATATTTAGAATAACTTTTTAGTTACAAATTACATACATTTTTTGTTACAAATTACTGATGTCTACTTTCTGCTTAGTGGTGTTCAGCGCTACAACAAATATTAGATGGCTGGATTTGGCATAGGGCTATAGCTTGGGCAGCCCTAGTTTAAGGCATAGGGCTATAGCTTGGGCAGCCCTAGTTTAAGGCATGTAACAAACCATTTCCAAAGTCATCTCAAATCAGCTTTAAAAGCATGGTTATAGCATCTCATTAACTCACCAAAAGCTCATCATTGAAACCCCTGAGAAAACATATTCATATTGTTTGGATTTAAAATAAGGAACATAGCACATTTTGAAATTATTCATACGTAAAATAATTACATCTAGATGTTCATTCACTATTGCAATTAAGTGATTGGACATTCTAAAATAATTGAATGATATACTGATACAAGTTAAGGAATGGGGTGATCCCACACATCATAGTTTGAGCTTCTTAGAGGATCTACATGCAACCTGCGCTCTAACACATTCATCAGCAACAATGTATCAATTTTATAATGCTCTACGTTCTCATTGGCTACTTTGCATTTGTGTCGTCCAGTGAAACACATGCATACGTATACACATGTGTGTCTACCTAACTATTCATATGGTATAGAATATGGTTTGAAAACAGTTGATACACCACTTATAATTTACTGAGTTGAAAACTATTATTTTGAATAGCAAATTCCTCGTGTTCACTATGCACAGAGCTTTCCTTTCCAAATCTATTGAAAATCCTATGATAAACCATTTATCTAATGCTTTTTAAATACACTAGTGCCATAAAAACACCTGCTATGTTTGCATTGGGACAAGCCATCAATGAACTGGGCTAATGAAAGTAGTAATACAGCTAACGGAGATAGATTGTTAAATGGTCTCAGGGATAACTTCATGTCACAATTAATAGAGGAGCCAACTAGGAATAAGGCTATATTGGATTTAGTGCTATCAAACGATACAGATAAAATATCAAACATAGAAATCAAAGACCATTTGTGTAACAGTTATCATAACATGGTCCCGTTTGAAATTACTCTCCAGAAGCAGTGTTATAAGGGTTCAACTAAAACTTAATTTTAAGAAAGCAAAATTTTATAATTTAGGGAATTGTTAAATAACATAAATTGGGACATTCTCTAATAAAAATACAGAGGAAAAATGAATGACATTTAAAACGTTGTTAAATAAATATACAACTCAACACATTCCACATGGCTATAAAAGTTAAATAAATAAATCCAAGCCAATGTTGCTAAATAAAAATGTGTAATGGGAAATTAAGAAAAAATGTAGAGCATTTAAATTATTCAAAGAAAATAGTACAGTCAACATTCCAAATATATAAGGAATGTAACAATGCATGATAGAAAGCAATGAAATTAGCTGAAATTGAAAACAAAAGATTTATTGCAAAGGATGCTAAGTCATGCCCTAAAATATTTTTTTAAGTAAATAAATGACAAAAAATCTAAGAAGGAAAATAAAGGTACATTAACATGTGTAAAGGGTACCATGATTAACAGTGAGTACTTTTGGCTGAGGTACTAAAGCAGTTATTTTCTTCAGTATAAATAAGAGAGGAACCAATGGGAGATACTTAGAAGCAAATTAGAACATACAAGCCCATACCATTAACTGGGTTATCTCTAGAGGATATATGGAAAAACTGGATAATATTAACGTAAATAAAACTCCAGGCTCATATGGAATATACCCAAGGGTTTTATGGGAAGCAAGCACTGTTATAGCCAAACCTCTACTCTTAATTTTTCAAGACTCATTATCCTCAGGCATAGTACCCCAGTACTGGACTAAAGCTGATGTGGTGGTACTTTTTAAAAAGGGAAGCATGGCTAATCCAGACAGCTATAGACCAGTTAGTCTGACATCAATAGCGGAGAAGATACTTGAAGGGATCATACAGGATTATATTGATTAATATTTTTGTTTAAACAAGATTATGAGTTCAAATCAGCATGGTTTTATGAGAAATAGATCATGTCAAACTAATTTAATTAGATTCTACGAGGAAATAAGTAAAATATAGATAAAGGGGAATCAGTTGAAGTGATATATTTGGATTTTGCCAAGGCATTTTTTTCTTTTTTTTTTCTTTATTGAGGATTTTCAAATATTACAACTTATGGTGACAGTCACATGTGTTACAAATTAGGCACAAGTACAAATAAAATACATGAACAAGTTATATTGATATTAGTGATGGAAACAATATGTGACCTGAGCTTATGAATCCTCCATTTTATAATAGTAATAGCTTGTTGAGGTGACTACTGAGATGACCACATATAGGTCATATAGTTATGGAAATGAAATATGTATGGTAGTCTCTAGGGGGGAGGCCACTCCTGGACCTTCTGAATATATATAAGGGGGGGGAGTCAGCGGGCAAAGAGCCGCTCTAGATATGAGGGGGAAGGGGGGGCAGAGCCATTTAGGGTAAGGGAGAGAGGAGAAAAACTTGGGCTACGTCTGAGAAGGATAGTGTGTAAATAGTACCTAAAGTAGGTTCCTTAAGTTCTAGTAGGCTAGGAATAAAGTGATACATAGGATTAAATCCTACATATCATGTAGAGCTTAACTTGACACAAAATAATATTCGGCAGGTAAAAACCTTTTAAAGTTTAGGGTAGTAGGGGGAGAGTAAACTATCCCATTAAACTCATCCTAGTCTGTAGGGTAAAAAATCTGAAAACCAGGGATACATGGTATATAAACTACAACCTCAAATTATTTAGAAACAAGCATAGCTCTGGGACTGACTAACATATTTGGAAATATAGCTTATATCCAAACAAATGCCGCCTTAGTAAGTAAGAGGCTGAGGCTCCTTCCTATAAAATAAAAATATTTTAGTACTAGTGTTCAATATACAATATTTGTGTTGGACAAATATAGAGATCTCCTCACTTGCTTGTGGTGGAGGAGGTGGACAGATTTCATTATCTTGGTCATACATAAAATTCCCATATGTTCTTCTAAAATATGCATCTAACCTAAGTTAATCTAGAGGAAACCTCCTATATGGCGACAATAGGTGAGCTAAAGGCATTAGGGGGTTGCTATATAAGCTTACTAATAGATAAGAAGTAAGTATAAATGGAGAAAGATCACAAAAACATATGGAAAAACATTAAACTCCTATGAACATTGATTGTGCTAAGAATACTAGACAACTTCCATTCACAGATTGTCTAGGATAATATCAGAAAAATAGGCATACGTATATATTGACAAACATATAATACAATACATCTCAGCTAAGTATTGTGCTGGGGTTAATATTAATGCCATACTTCTAAAACTGACTTGGGCCCCTCTTGTGCCCTAAGAATTGAATAGGAAACCAGAAAGGATCCACACTAATATAAATGATCACCCTTGGACCTATAAAAACCTATAAGGGCACGTAAAAATTAGGTGAATTAGAAGGAAAAGCTATGAGACTCTTATGAACAGGCTTGTAAGCAGCTATCGCTTAACCATAAAATAAATAGCATTAGTTAAGGTATATGACATCTAGTAATGCTCTAATATAGCTATGAAGTAGATATAACCAACCAACATGTAAGATATAAGCAAATGTACTTAACAACCCAAACATTAATAATAGACCTGCGAATACCGGATAAACAATAAAATGGGGAAATTATCTAACCCTATATTGTTATAGTAGACTAAAAAACAAATCTGAGTATGACTCGATAATATACATCTAGAGGGTAGTACTCACTTAAAAGTTTGTGTATGTTAGCTGTGAAGCTCTAAACTGAAAAGCTAGTAGGTGTTAAAGATGTCCCACATATGCTGAGACCTAATGTTGTTTAAAATATCTCGTTAGAGAAGTATCGTTACCTTAAGTGGGAGTGATTCAAATTATGTAACCTCCATAATTACATTTTCAGAAGCTCTGCTTGTATATGCAACCAGAGCCTTAACCAATATTAGAGACCCTCTGAAACAATCTACACCCAACACTTTAACTAGGATCTAGCAGTCGAAAGTAAAATTGATAAGACCCCACGTTTATATTATAAGAGCAAGCTTTATATCCTCCATGTATACAAAGGTCAGGCATGAATATACTTATAGGATGCATAAAACTTTAGGAATAACCTGTGTTACATTCCAGTCCCCCAAATAAATATGAGAATACATATACCGGTAGTATAAACCTGGTAATCCAAAGGAATTGTGTACACTCCAGGTTTACTATATAGCGACCAAAAATAATTTGGCATGTTAAGCCATAACATATATATACCTTAACTATATTCAAATCACACGATATCAGACGCATAAGGCTAGATAAAAATGATATTAGAGTCCTGGAAATGCGAACTACATAATGCGATTCAGGAGGTCAGTTAGGTAACCTGAAGTGCAAAATTGTTCCTAGGTTATTCATTTGGTATGCTCCCCTTAAGCAGGGCCTACATGTGCAGTCTCATAATTATTAACAATTATATTTATAGAGTCATCCATTATCTATATAAGATCGAATGGAGTGGGTATAAGTGCAAAATAATATCCCTGTAGGGACACTACCCTGCATATACTAGCTAGTATAAACATATAGTATATAATAATAATTAGGGTAGGTTGTAGTATGCATTGCCCTAATAAATCTATGGGACTATTAGAACCATATTAAATATAAAATGTATATGGAAGTGTAGAGAACATCAATATCAACATCAAACATAATATCATGAACTGGCACTATACACCATAGCATTTGGGGTCTAAACAGTGTCAGCCCTGCTGTGTAGACATAAACCGTATACATGGCATATTAAGGTTCACTTGTGGGAGAGCATTAAAATTATATAAACAATATGAAATCATACAACTGGTGAAATGAGGCATAGTAGCATTGAGTAATGTCTAACAGGACCACATAATGCCCCGACCAATATGCTTAGGAGTTTACAGAAAGCAATGTTAATATAAACATACAACAATCGACATCATGGAGGGCTGCCTTACAAAAGTTAATGCCAGAGTCACACAGTAGATAGGCTAGGAGTTGTGAATAATTAGCCTATTCCAATTCTGAGATGGAATGACGCGGGACTGTAGCAGTAGAAGTTGTGGCCCTGCTCACGGAGAACTGTAAGATTTCCTGACCGCTGCTTAGATCCTGCAGGTATCGAGGAGCTGGTAAGACAAGAAACATGCGGCTCAGTATCACGAGTATTGACAGACACTCGTGCAGGAGTCATATCAACCTTCCAGTCAGAGCTGGCCATATCTCCCGTTGCTGTGGCTGGAGAGAGGGGCATATGACATGCTGATGAGGTCTTACCAGTAGAGGTTGGTTCACCCTCTCCTGTAGGTGCATTCAAATCAGTTTTTGTGTCCTCCGGCTGTACTTTGTAGAGGTAGAGCGGAGGTTTCAAGTACAGACATGGCCGATGTCATACATTCGCCCTTTATTATTGATCTGAGTTCCATAAATCCAATGGATAATTTTCAATCCAACTCCATTAGTAAATTGTAGATAGAAATATTTGCCTCCTTCATGTTCTGAGCAGTATATCGAGTTAGTATTATGTACTGGCTACTTCTGCTGTACGATAATCAAACATGCACAAATTACTAGCATAGAGCTACCTTCAGAGGCCTACAAAGCCCGGTATCTGGATATCTGCACACCCTTAATTAGGAATCCAGCTTGTACATAGTCATTGTAACCTTCACCTATAAAAGGGTGAGAGCTTAGCTGGGGAAAAGGAGTACTTATATCGTGGATTTAGTGATTTTTTTATGATATTGGTTCCCAATTTAGCAGAGCACAACAAAAGCACGTCTGATCCTGTATCTGGCTGGCTCCGCCCCCCTTGCCAAGGCATTTGATACAGTGCCACATAAGAGATTAATGTACAAAGTTAAGGGACTGGGAATAGCTGGAAATGTTACCTCATGGATAAATAACTGGATAAAAGACAGAAAGCAATGAGTAGTAGTAAATGGATCACACTCAGATTGGACAAAGCTAATCAGTGGAGTCCCCCAGGGATCAATACTAAGCCCTGTTCTTTTTAATATTTGTATTAATGACTTAGAGCAAGGATTAAATAGCAGCATCTCTATTTTTGCAAATGATACAAAGTTGTGTAAGATCATTTAGTGTAGAATTAAATCACTTTACAAGGGGATCTACAAAAATTAGATGAATGGACAGGTAAATGGAAAATTAGATTTAATACAGGAAAATGCAAGGTTCTACATTTTGGAAGTAAAACTAAGCAGGCAATCTATTGTTTAAATAGGACTAGACTTGGCAAAACAGAGGAGGAAACGGATTTGAGAGTGCTTATAGATAACAAGCTAAAGATGGGGGCACAATGCAGGGCAGCAGCTTCTAAGGCTAATAAGATACTATCATGATGTATTTAAATAGACATTGATGCAAGGTAGGAAAGCATAAATCTGTCACTTTATAAATCCCTGGTAAGACCTCACTTTGAATATGGAGTGCAGTTCTGTGGACCGATTTAAAAAAAAAAAAGACATTGCAGACTTGGAAAAAATTCAGAGAAGGGCCAAAAAACAATTAATGGGAATGAATAATTTAAGCTATGAGCAGAGTTTAGCCAAACTGGGTCTGTTTTCTCTAGAAAAAAAGACGCTTGAGAGGTGATATAATTACTTTATATAAATATATTCAAGGCCAATATACAGAGATGGCAGAAGCTCTGTTTATTTAAAAAAATATTTTTGTGACAAGAGGTCACAATTTAAGGCTGGAAGAAAAGAGATATAGGGGCATATTTATCAAGCTCCGTATGGTGCTTGATGCCCCGTGTTTCCGGCAGGAAACAGAAGTTATGAAGCAGCATTCTAAAGACTGCTGCTCCATAACCTGTCTGCCTTCTGTGAGGTGGCAGTCAGAAATCGATAGAAATCAACCCGATCGAATACTATCGGGTTGATTGACACCCACTGCTAGCGGCCGATTGGCCGCGAATCTGCAGGGGGCGGTATTGCACCAGCAGTTCACAAGAACTGCTGGAGCAATGATAAATGCCGAGAGCATATGCTGTCGGCTTTTATCGATGTGCAACGGACATGATCCGCTATATTCGATCATGTCCGCTCGCACCATAATAAATATGCCCCTTAATCTCTAGCACCGTAAACATTTTTTTCACTGTAAGAGCAATCAAATTGAGGAACTCATTACCTAAGGAGCCAGTAAATGTCAATATATTAGATACATTTAAAAATGGATTAGATACTTCTTTCTGGCTAGAAACAGAATTCATGTATATTATTGCTTTTGTTAAATGGGTCAACTTTTTTAATGGGGTTAATTTAAGATCAACTGGAGCTTTTATTGTAAGTATATTAAGATGTGTATAGGTTGAACTTGAAGGACTTCTGTCTGTTTCTCATCATCATCTAATATGTTACTATGTTACTATCATATTCCAATTAATATGAATAAATATATAAAATGATTTTCAGAAATTTTAAATTTAAAGGCACAGTCTAGTCCAATATAAATTTTCATGATTCAGATAGGGCATGTAATTTTAAACAACTTTCCAATTTACTTTTATCACCAATTTTGCTTTGTTCTCTTGGTATTCTTAGTTAAAAGCTAAACATAGGAGGTTCATATGCTAATTTCTTAGACCTTGAAGGCAGCCTCATATATGAATGCATTTTGACAGTTTTTTACCACTAGAGGGTGTTAGTTCATGTGTGTTATATAGATAACATTGGGCTCATGCACGTGGAGTTACCTAGGAGTCAGCACTGATTAGCTAAAATGCAATTCTGTCAAAAGAGCTGAAATAAGGGGGCAGTTTGCAGAGGCTTAGATACAAGGTAATCACAGAGATAAAAAGTGTATTAATATAACTGTGTTGGTTATGCAAAACTAGGGAATGGGTAATAAAGGGATTATCTATCTATTAAAACAATAAAAATTCTGGTGCAGACTGTCCCTTTAACTCTTGCACCTATTGATAACTATTCATGTACATCATTTAAAGCATGCACATGCTGAATATGAATTATGTAAAAGCATGATCAAAAAAATATATAGTTGGGGCAGAGCTCACAGCAAACCACCAGGAAGCACATCCATGCAGCTCCTCTTTGTCACCAATTACAAAAACTAGATTTACAAAACAAAACAGAGCAATTCGGCTGCAGTGCTATACCAAGTACTTGACAGTAGCTCGGACAATGTGATAGAGATAGTTCAAACACCTTGCATAGTATTAAGTGGGAAATACAGAAAAAGGTTCCTGTATATCATCACGCAAGCCAAGCATGGTAACGATGGTATTGGTCTAAGTCATAGTGTGGAGAAAGGTACTGGCAGTGTACCACACATAGCAGCTGATAAGAGCGAAAGAGCTTCCATTTCAGGCCAATGGACTATGAGTAAATTACCCCAGCTACATTATACATACCTGTCCATAATTAGAGTCTCTCCTTCTGAAGTGGAGACTTTATGCTGGCTTTGCTTTTTATAAGAACTCTGCCTATTTGCTAAGCATTGAGCGCTCACTGACTATATACTTGAGTCTCATTTAACTTAAGGAGCCTCAACTTCCTCCTGATATACAACTGCTAAAGCTGAATTAATAAGATGTGGCAGTGCCTTGTGCTACTTCTGAGAGCCTGGTATCCTTGGGGCAAATGGGCAGGGTGCCCACCGTGCTGAACTTTTTTATACACATACAGTACCATTGAATTTTGAGGTACTCCAGCAATATCTCCCAAATTGTACGGCCTACCCCTGTGCCTGGTCTTTATACTTATAAACCTGTCTTGCAGCCTCTGCTCTCCATCACTTTATTATTTACTCTCCCTACAATGGTATTCTCCACTTACCTATCCGTTCTATCGCTATTAGTAGCTAAGTCCCTGTGGAGAAAAGAGGTTAGAGATACGTATTTTTGATCTAACTAGTTTTCTGTAACATTCTGGGCTACATTACGTGGGGATCTCTATTTATTGCTCCCGCTCCTGCTATAACAACGCTAAAAGTATTTTTTTTCATGCGTTGGGTAGAGCGCATATTACAAGTTAATAGTAAAACATTCTTGATAGTAACCTGAAAAGTGCAGGAAGCCAAAGTTAGAATATCGCGACTGCGTTAAAGAATTTCCCCCATAGACGTCAAAAGTTTAAAAACACCCTACTTGCGCGGAAACCCAATCAGATATCCTCAAGTGCACCAACCCGACATGAAAATATAAATATTTCACAATTCAATGTTCTTCCCATAGCAGAATATGTTCTAATTATTCATAACTACATATTTCTACATATTTCTGATGATATTTTGGTACAATATATATCTATACCTATATATATAAAACCCCTAAAGCCTAACACTAGGCTTCCGATCCACTATTTTCTTCAACATCGGGGCCCTCTTTGTTCAGACTCCTCGCACCGGGGACCCATCTTCATGGCGTCGGAGGCCGACTTTGGAGGCCTCTTCCACTGCCTTTTCTCTGCAATCTTCTGTTTTTTGGCTCTTTTCCTATAGCCCTCCTCTTCATGCTGTGGCCCCCGCACACTGAAATTCCAGAAGTGTGGAACCCCAATATATAGGGGTACCACTTAATTCCGATTGGCTGATTTTAAATCAGCCAATCCCTATTGGCTGATTTAAAGCGGCCAATAGCAAGAACGCTTTTAAATTTAAATTCTCATCATCCAATAGAAAAGCATAATTAGAATTGTAATTTAAAAACATTCTTGCTATTGACTGATTTAAATCAGCCAATTAGGATTGACTGAATTAAAATCAGCCTATCGGAATTAAATGTTACCCCTATATATTGGTTCCGAAACTTCACTGTGCCGTGGCGACCGCATTAAGAGGAGGGCTCTATGAAGAGATCCAAAGAACAGAAGATTGCGTATCAGAGCTGGCGGAAGAGGCCGCTGAAGTCAGCCTCCGACGCCTTGAAGATGGGCCCCTGGCACCTGGAGAAGGAACGAAGAGGGCCCTGACGTTGAAAAAGATAGTGGATCAGAAGTAGTGGAAGAGGCCACTGAAGTCTACCTCTGACACCATGAAGATGGGCCTCTGGCGCCAGGAACTGGGACGAAGAGGGCCCAATGCCGGATCAAGAGGAGCTGTATTTCCAACCGGTGAGTACCATTTTTGGATTATTATTATGGAATTTAGACACATATAAATATATTATAGCCCTTTGCAGTCAAATACATGGCCAAACATCATATACCTTTGAACCCTTATAAATATGTTTTAGAAATATTTATATGAATCATTTACGCAAGGTTTTCAGTCACGCTAGAATAAACACATATTTACACATAAATATATATGTATATAAGCATATACATATAGATTTACAGGGAACACATAGTTCCCCATAGACCGCAATGTTGGTTTTTTTTACCACCCCAAACCCTCCACTTTTAACCCCTAAAAACGGCTTAGTGCAGTTTTTTTAATGCTACAATTTTTTTATTTTTTTTTAAAATGGACCTCACATGTTATTTTGTGGGACATTTAAAAAATTAACCAGAGGTCTGACCTATGGTTTATTTTTTGAGCGCTAATTGCTACCGCAAACTCACGGTAGCAATAACCAGCCACTTATAATCGCTGGTTATTTATATTGCACCCCAAAGTGGGCGAATTAGCCCATTTACAGGCGTGAGATAAATTAACGTTCGACTTGTAATCTAACCCTAAGTCTTTTAAAACTTTTATTGAATCTTTCACTGAAGGTATATCCTGATGATTAGATCCAGGTATTGGACCTTTTTCCAAGGGAATGAGCACACAAATATAGTCTAACTATACCTAAAACTCTCACAGCATACAAAGCATTATCCGTCTACCAATCCATCATCTTGGAATACAAATAAATTAAATCAAATTATGCATCTATGGATGCTCATTTATCCAAAAACTAAATGCAAATAATTAAAAAGATAACAAAAAAACATTACACAAAAAAATAATAACAGAAACCATACAAAAAATGTATCGTACTCATCAAAACCTAATAAGGTATGTCCATGGTAATCAAACGGACTACCGTAAAAACTATAGTTACTCATCCACCCATCTATCAAAGTTACAATTTCAAATATTAAATAATAAACAAAACTTTAAGGGGACATTGCACACTAGTTTTTTCTTTGCATTAATGTTTCATAGATAATCAATTTATATAGCTCAAGTGTTTTTGTACAAATGTATAGTTTTGCTTATTTTTTAGTAACACTGTGTTGATTTTCAGACTCCTAACCAAGCCCAATGTGTTATACTGATGTCTACAGATTCCTGATTTCTTTTGTTTCTGTAATGTTTTTTTCATATGCATAGAAGGGGCAACAGGCCATTTCACTTTGTGTCCCAGCCAAACCTCATAAACACTGCTAAACTGGGAGCTTCTTAGTTAGTCTTTAAAAAGTTTTATACTGGATTTTTAGATCAGTTTCTGTGCATATTCTTCTTCATAGTAGTGCTATTACATGCAGTCATATGAAAACTGGTGTATGCTGTCCCTTTAAGGTTGGGATTATACTATCACATAGTGTGTCAAACATCATAAATTCACCATAAACCACAAATTCTTATATGCCCCATTGTCTGAATTATTAAAAAATTAGACATGCAGAACATACTCATAACAAAAGTGTAGCAAAATGAATATAACAAGATAAATCAAAGTAGCCCCTTGCATGCAGACCTACCCCACTTTAATTGAAGTAACATTCCTTGGATTTAGAATAATAATGATTATTGAACTCACAATCACAAAGTACTATTCAATAATGTAGGTGCAAGCAATACTGTCATGACCATGTTTGGACTGCATGTCCCCTAAAAAACCCGGTCACAAAGGCACAATCTCTTGGAAAGTCTTCTAGGAAAATGCATAATTACAATTTCAGTTCTTTTAAAATCCAATATAAGAAGTTATGTTAAAGGGACGTGAAACTCAATTTTTTTCTTTAATGATTTAGAGAATGCAATTTAAACGTTTCCTATTTACTTCTATTATCAAATTGGCTTAGTTCTCTTGTTATTCTTTAGCGTGCACATGTCTGGAGCACTACATGACAGGAAATAGTGCTGCCATCTAGTGCTCTTGCTAATGTATAACAATGTTGCAAAACTGCTGCCATACAGTATTGCATGTGCAAAGTCCTGAACGTACCTTACTCCTTTTCAACAAAGAATAACAAGAAGAGGAAGAAAATTTGAAAATAGAAGTAAATTGGAAAGCTGTTTAAAAGTGCATGCTCTAAGAAATGTTGGATTTGATGTCCTTTCTTTTAATAGAAACCTCTAGTCCCCATCTTATTTTAAAAACACACCAAAATGGAAATTATGCTTTTACAAATAATAGAAATTAATATTGTAAAGAAAACTGTGCTCAGTATGCCCATCATGCCCGCATGCAACTCCCATTGAGATGGTTTGGCAGTGCAGTAGATGGAAACGAATTGTAATAGGTTGCTACCAAAATTATGATTGCGCAATCCCTCTTTGAAACTTGGTTATGAGGACACAAGTACTGTCAGTGACATAAAACATAAAAGTGCAAGTGTGAGTTACAATCAAATATTTAAAAAATAATAATATGCCATTTGTAGATGTTGTGGGCCTAATATGACTTTTCCTGTAGATCCCTTTTGCTGTACAGTATCATGTACTCAACACATATGCATATGTAAATGAACCTATACATTTGTAAGTGTGTGCCCTGTCCACTGTATACAGCCTATACAATAGTTATAAGCAGAACAGTAATTAATGTATTCCATGTATTTTATTAGACCTCTACAATGTCTCCTGTGGCCATTTTTACATGTGCGAGAAAAGACTGTTTAAAGATGTCCAAAATGCCATTTCAAGGCTTTATCAAGTGCCTTGAGGTGTCAAATTTGAAAAGTTAAAAGGGTACTCAAAATGGTGTAGAAAACTCGCTCAAAAATGGATTGTGATTTCTGAGAATTTTTTGGCACCATAGAAAAAATAGGGCTTTTAGCCAGGATCCAGTGTGTACAGGAAAGAGCCAAATACACGCTATTGGGATTACATTGAATCAAAAAGTGGCCTTTTAGTACAGAAAAAGAGACGAAAAGGCCTCAGCAGATAGATTGTGACTGAGGCCTATATTTGCAAGAATACAAATCAGAAAGTTCAGCAGACATAAGATATGTGTTAAGAACTAATGCATTTGACAATAATAATAGTTTTAAGAAATGTGCTAAAACATGTGCCCATTCCTACTGACATGACAGAATGTGTGATTTTGTTTCATAATTCCATACCAATCTGTTAATTAAAACCTGGTACATAAACAAAGCTGCAATGTAAATATTTATTAATTATACTGCCTTGTTCAACAGTTACTGTACCTGCTTAGACATTTAAATTAAATATCTGGAGTATTATGCAAGCAGTTGTCCATATCACAGAATTTCTGGTATAATGCACGGTCACACACAGCAACACACTGATTGGAGATTAAAATGTATGAATATTCTGTAGGGAAATGTATTTATTTATTTATTTTTTTGCTGATAATATGAACTCTGAAATAAAGAAAAAATGGTGCACATTTAGAATATTAACTACAAGTCCAAAGGGCAAACGTTAGTAGTCCCCTTAATGTTAACGATAGAAAAAAAGTGCACTTTAGGGCCAGATTATGAGTGGCACATTAACAGTTATGCGCGAGTGATAAGGGGTTTATTGCAGGTGTTTGCGCGTGTCAGGTTTTCTGCTTGTATTACAAGTTGTAAGTAAACGCGATCGCTTGAGTGCAATTATGATTTACGCTAGAATGATTACTGCGTCCCCAGAGCTCTGGTTAACTGTTTCACAAAACAAAAATGTTGCACAAAAAAACATAAAAAATACATTACAAAGTACACTTACACTAGTAATAACAGCATCTATTTAATGTTATTTAAAACAAATATTGCACAAAAAAGGTCATAAAGGCTCAAAGATGTGGGTTCTCAGGTGATGAGGAGAAAAATGCAGACAAAGGGCTTTAACATTGAGATTCAGACATATACATGTCTAAATATGTATATGTATGTACATATATATATATATAAAGGAAGACACTCTTCCGAAAGCTTGTCATCTTATAAATGTATAGTTAGTCCAATAAAAAAGTATCATTGCTCAATGCAATACTCTTGTTATTTTGATATATATATATATATATATATATATATATATATATATATTAAAGTAACAAAAACTTTCACTCGCTGGTCTATCTTTTAAAAAACACACTTTACTGTGACGTTTCAGAGACAGAGTATCCCCTTGGTCTGAGGAAGGGGATACTCTGTCTCCGAAACGTCACAGTAAAGTGTGTTTTTTCACTCGCTGGTCTATCTTTTAAAAAACACACTTTACTGTGACGTTTCGGAGACAGAGTATCCCCTTGGTCTGAGGAAGGGGATACTCTGTCTCCGAAACATCTCAGTAAAGTGTGTTTTTGAAAAGAAAGACTAGCGAGGGCAAGTTTTTGTTACTTTTATTCATTGTCTACTAGCACCCTGGCTATTTGACTCTGAAGTGAGAGTGCTCTTCTGTGTGCTAATATATATATTTATATATAATACTTCGCCGGTGGCCCAGCACTCCTTCCACTCAAGTGTAATCACCGTCTGGGTGCTATCCTTGTAGAAACTATGTAGAACTGTATTTATGAAGGAGGGCACTCACAGGACTTTTTTTGAAACAAACAACAGTGCAAATTTATTTCCAAATGCGTTAAAACATTAAATTGAATGTCAAATTTTCAACCCCATTATGGGCCTTTTTCAAGACAAATATGATCTGAAAAAAACCCTTCCACCACACAAAAAATTAACATAGAAGCTCAAACCTGAGCTCATCATTAAAAAAAAAAAAACAAAGAAGAGGAAAGAGGATACATTTCTTTTATAAGGTGGCCCCCAATATATAAACTAATAGGAATTGTGTTGAGAGTGGGAAGTGACGTCACTGGATGGGGGCGTGGTTTAGGTCCGTTATTGTCTATGTCGCAGTTACTAAGTGAGATGTATTGTACCAGGTGTATACTTCCATGCTCTGCAATAAAATAGTGTTGTATCTTCTATGTTGTCCGGCATCTCATGACATGGTGTCAGACGTTCTTGCCTGCGCTTCTGTTTCCTGATTGATGACGATGTCGAAGTTTACCCCACCTGAGCCTTTTGATTTCTCTCAGCCTGCAGCTTGGCCCACATGGCGTCAGCAGTTTCAATGCTTCAGGATTGCTTCCAAGCTGGACAAGGAGAGTGGTGAAGTACAAGTTAATTCTTCCAAAAAAACTGTGATTAGTGCTGATGCAAGCAGTTATGGGTTATGGGCCATCCTCCTGCAGTTGAATGAGAACAAACTACAGCCCATCGCCTACTGTTCCCGTACACTGACGGCTGCTGAGTCGAAATACGCCCAAATTGAGAAAGAGTGTCTGGCTGCAGTTTGGGCCTGTGAGCACTTTCAGCGTTACCTAGTGGGTTTAGAGAAATTTAGTCTAGAGACTGACCATAAACCGCTAGTCCCTCTAATCAACTCCTATGATATTGACAAAACACCCCTAAGATGCCAGAGACTTCTAATGAGGCTGCTCAGGTTCAATGTTCAGGCAGTGCATGTGCCGGGGAAACAACTGGTTGTGGCAGATACACTTTCCAGGCTCCCGCTGGCTGCTGCTGAAGAATCTTCAATGGAATTGGATGTGAAGGTGTATGTAGATTCAGTTCTGGCCTCCAAATCCATTTCTTCAGGGAAGCTAGAACAAATAAGAATGGAGACATATTTAGATACAGACCTTCAAGAAGTTATAAAGTACATAAAAGAAGGTTGGCCCGAGAGTCGGGCAGCCTGTATGTCTTTAAGTTCTTACCAGTCAGAAAGGTTGCAGCTCATGGAGCTGGATGGGTTGGTGCTGTTCCAGGACCGAATTGTTATTCCTGTTAGCATGCGTCAGGAAATGTTAAACAGGATTCATGATGGCCACTTAGGCATTACAAAGTGCAGAGAAAGGGCAGCTACGGCAGTATGGTGGCCTGGGATCAGTTCCGACATTGCAAGCCATGTGTCAAAATGTGCCTTTTGCCGGGAATGCCGGCCTACTCACAGAAGGGAGCCCTTGATTTCTACTCCACTGCCTGCGGGCACTTGGCAGAAAATTGCTGCTGATTTGTGAGAACTGCACGGTAAAAAAGTACCTAGTCATGATTGACTTCTATTCCAGGTATTTGGAGATTGCACCCTTGAATGAGATCACAAGTCAAGCCATTATCATTCGTCTCAAAAGCTTGTTCGCCCGGTGGGGCATACCAATGGAGGTAGTGAGTGATAACGGAATGCAGTTTGCTTCCACAGAGTTCAGTTCTTTCAGCAGTGAATATGATTTTGTCCATTCTATGTCAAGTCCACATTACCCACAGGCCAATGGAATGGCTGAAAGGGCAGTTCAAACAACAAAGTTCATTTTGAAGCAATCTGAGCTGTACCTGGCCCTCTTGTCCTATAGAGCAACTCCCATTCAAGCCAAGGGTTTTAGCCTGGCACAGCTGATGCTAGGACGCCAGATTCGCACCACCTTACCCTCTGTGGGTGTCTTCCAGCCAACTAGCTCTATTCCTCGGTACAAGGTCCTTAGGAGGGATGAAGAGGCAAAAAGGGGCTATCGATTCTTCTATGACAGGAGACTCTATGTGAGGCCCTTGCAGGAGCTGAATGCGGGGCAAAATGTCAGAATTAAACTGGATGATGAGAAGAAATGGAAGACGCCTGCTACGGTATTTGGGCACTCTCCAGAACCAAGGTCTTATGTAGTCCTTGCTGATGGAGGGACAGTAACACGTCAAAATCAAAAACATCTTCAGCCTGTACCTGAGAGTTTGGAACTGGATGCCTCAGTACCACCGCCGGTGGGATCCCCTGTTTTAAGAAGGGTGCCTTCCCCTCAGCAAGATCACAGCGGGGATACGTCTTTGCCTCCAGCAGACTCTTAATCACCTTCTTCTGTATCAGAGGACAGTTCATGTAGAATTACATCAAGTGGAAGAGTGGTGAAACTTCCGGCCCGATATCGGGATTAGCACTAGTTAGAACAGTGACCTGAAGTATGGGCAGAATAATCCCATGGTCACTGTGGACTAGGGTAGTCTACCCCGATGTTCAAGTCAGGATGTAATTCATGTTGTTTATACAGATATTCTCTTTAACTTGTTATTTGTTATATACTATACAAAAATGTTGTTGTATGCTTCCTGTATTTCTTGATATTTGATGTATTCAAATGAAAAAAAAATGTATGCTTTGTCCTTTGAAAAGGGGGAAGATGTGAAGAGAGTGGGAATTGACGTCACCGGATGGGGGCATGGTTTAGGTACGTTATTGTCTATGTCGCAGTTACTAAGTGAGATGTATTGTACCAGGTGTATACTTCCATGCTCTGCAATTAAATAGTGTTGTACCTTCTATGCTGTGTCCTGCATCTCATGACAGGAACCTCATCACGGGTGCACCAGGCACAGCTATCAATATACAAAATTGTCCATAAACAGTAGCAACCTGATAGTTATATCACCCACTCAAACTAAACAGGTGCAAAACACACATAGGACCAACACGAATGATCCTTGCGACTGAACCGGATGGTGTATCCGGATATACATACAGTGGTGTACAAACATAGCCATCAAACGCACTTGCCAATATTGCATAGTCACCAGTAATAAATTAGAATAGCTACCTCACACCACCTTCATGTCAGGTAACCACTACAATAATATACTGACCAAAATAGTAAGAGGGCCATCAGGCCTATACCACTTATAATGTCTGATATACCTGCATATCATAGCGCCTCATGGGACACGATGTGTGTCACACATCATGCCAAAACACATAAACAGTGAAGTAACAATAAACACTCTCCCAAGCGCCACTAAATGAGAATCTCATATACTGCCAACTATAACATGCGGTCACAAAACCTTAACTAAATCAGAGATTCACTATTTCCACCGTAATCGTATGACAGTCCTTTAACGTAAGTGTAATTTAACAACTCAAACCCTAAGCCAAACAAAAACGGTAATATAGGAACTTACTAGTGCAATGCAGCATGCATCCACTCACGACGGTGTACAAGCTGAACTCCCAACAGAGCAGGGATATCGGTGATACCAGAAGTACCACTCACCCAGCATTTAAGTGAACCAGACGGTTTAGACGGCATCCAATCACCAGGACGTACAGCTACACACCCACAAATTAAAGAACCAATCGCGGACATAACCCGCACACACCCCCTTTACCATTATAGTGGCTGATGAGTCACTGGCTTTACCCGTTTATACATAAGACCGTGTATTCTAACATTAGTAAGCGGTTGATTGTTCAATTTTTTATAATGTGCTAAGATTTTAGTCATATGTCTCACAACCTACTTGTTATATCATGTATAGCCAAGCTGGCACTCATACTGATATGTATAGTGCATTGCTATAGCAACGTATAAACAGGTATGATGGCACTTAATGCGACGGTGGTCGATAATGATGTCACTCACACAAGGCAGCGTGGACGTGGGATGGCTAGTAATCAATGTGTATATAAGGTTTGATTATATGCTTACTTGCCAATTGTTTTTAGGTTTTTGGTTTGAAAACCTACCATATGACATTTGACAAAGGCGCCTATGTGTGCCGAAACATTATGTCATTTTTAACATTTGTTTAATAAATTTTGCTTTTTATTACAAGACCAATGAGTGCCTGTTTTTGGATTACACTTTGTACTATTTATAGTGCACCTTGGCATAAGAAATAACTGTATGATTGTGCTTTCCCTTTTTGCATACATATATATATATATATTTACATTTATATATTTTTTATTCATATTCCTGTGATAATTTATTCATATTATTTATAACCAGCGCCCCCTATAATTCTTCTCTTTCTTTTTTTGTAAGAGTTTGAATTGATTTTTATATATTAATAAAGAACTGTTTTGCTACAGTGCAATTGCCATATTATGAAATATGAATATTGCGATTGTGTGTTTACACTTACAGTTTACTTACATGTTCTAACATTATACTATACAATCCCTAGCTCCTATAGTTTTAATAGGAAGTTTTGTTGGTTTTTTTTGTCTTTATTAACAAAGTAAATCATAGACATGTTTAATGTAAAGGCATTCAGTGGGAATTTAAGATCGTTCCATGGGCGTAACCTGAATTTTAATGGGGAAACATTGCTGTGGGATTATAATATTCAAAGCACTGTCCTCCATCTTAGCTATCCGCCTTTTCAGCCATATAAGTCTCACCAGCCGTTCTGTGGTGATATTTCTCAGTGTGACAATGTGCAGTGAAACTGAATATATATATTTGCATAATGTGGAGTGTAACTACACAGAAAACTATTTATATTTTTGTGAATGCACTATTTTGTGTAAATGTATTTGAAAAGATAGCCCCCACCCCCACCCCCAACCCGGCAGCTCAGTGGCGATGTCAGCTGACTTTTGAAGTTGCGATCCCCTTACATCCTATGAGAGACGCATCCCCTAAGGTTTTAGCTCACTTTTTAGAAAATCTAGACAGAAGGACTGCAAGTCTGGCAAACCCAAACAGTCAATAGTTTTGAATATGGGGGCCTTAGAGAGAACAATGGAAAATAAATATTTTAACCCCTGAACCCAAAAAGGACGTATATGTATATCTATATATATATATATATATATATATATATATACAGTATATATATATGCCATTCAGTACTTTGACTATCATTCCACATGATATATATATACGTCCGAGCTGCAGGAAGCATCAGCAGCTGGAGTACCTGAGCTTTAGGAATCTTCCTGCATATGAAATTGGAGCACGATCGGTGCTCTGGTTCCATATGAAGGCAGATGCCATATCGTTACAGATGGTGACACTGTGTGTCACCATTTGTAACGATCATGTGCTGATGCTGGCGAGATGTGTGGGAAGGAAACCGGGAGGTGGGTGGTCCAGCAGCAGAGGGAAGAGGAAGGAGGGAGAGGGATGGCCCTACACTCCAGAAAAATAATAGACAGTGATTGCTGGAGGGGGGAGGTTGGGGGACCACTACAGTACAGAAAATTATTTTTTAAAAATACAAAAATATAAAACAATATGCATTTTATAGGTACTGGCAAAAAGCTGGCAGTACTAAAGATAGCCACAAGTAGTGAGGGGGAGGCTTAGAGTTATTTGTGGGTTCAGAAAGGTGGTATGGTTGAGGAGGATCACTACACTGCATTAATATATATATATACTGTATATATTTATAAAAAAAAACTGCTTACTGGCAGACTGAAACTTGGCACAATGCTAGAGATCTATGCTGTGAATAATGATATGCAACATAAATCTCATAAGTCATGTGACCTAGCAGCCATATTGCTTTTTGCGACAAATTATGACAAACACTTGAAAATCTTCTTCTCCGGAACCGCTTATGTTACAGTTGAAAAACTTGCTGTGTGTACTGCCGTACTTACCTAGAATAAAGTTTGTTCAAGAGACTAGATTTAGTCACATGATCTAGCTGCCATTTTGAAATGTGCGAAAATCTTTAAACATCTTCTTCTCTGAAATCGCTAAGTGCAATAAAACGCACTTTTTCACATGTACTCTTTGCAAGGTCATCTAATAAGATTGTTAAAACTGCAACTTTTCCATAATCAACATGGCTGCTATGAGCCATTCACCTTTTTATCTTTGTTTAATTGTGTAAATGATGATCTGCTGCAGCTGCATTATTTAAAATGTGGGTGCAGTGAAAATATCTAGCTATGCTTCACATGCACATGCAGAGAAAAATGTTAACACTAAAACAAGGATAACTCTTAATAGAAGAATTTTTGCCAATACATGTATATTGAAAATATGTTTCTATTCAAAAATGCAATAAATCTATATGCATTTATATTTTGACTGGAATATCCATTTAAGTGCAACCCATTGTAATAGGCCATGGTTCAAAAGCACAAAACTAGCTACCTCATATACACAAATAAACTGAAAATGCAATTTCTCAAATATTTTATACTCTTCAGTTGGTATAACAAGTCATTGAAAATACATTAATGTAAAAACAATTTTACAGTGTACTGTCCCTTTAAGTTAGCAACTATGTTGCAAAGTTAGGCGTGGGTTTAGCTTACCAGATTTAAGCCAAGGGAGCCAGGGTTCTGCCTCTTTCTCCTGGTGACTACACCCTGGAAGTTTTCCCCTTCTGCCCGTTCCCTACATGTTTAAGTTGTGTTAGGTTGTGGCATCAGGCCGTGAGATGGCTTCCTTTTGGTTGCTGGTTAGAGGCAAAAGGCAGGGATAGGGTTAATTGGCCTACTCTTAGTAAGCCCTTAACTATTAAGGTATAGAGCTCCCGGAGGTAGTTTGGTGCTGGGCTTATTACCTCGGCACCTTAGAGGCTGGAGCTTCCCTGTCATTCTTTTGTGTAATTGATCATGATCTCCCAGGAGCAGGAGGTCACAGCCTTACAATGTCAGAGTACAGAGTCCGGAAGGGTGACAGTCAGGCTAATGGGCGGGGATGATGTCCTACAGGCCGTGCCCTGGGGTGCTGGCTGAAGATCCCGAGGGCATCTGTGACTCATGGGCAGGGTCCTCGCTAGGCTTCCCTTAAGGGGTTTTGATCTCTGGCTATATGGGGTTAGTTCTTAGGGCCCTGCTTGCCGCCACCATAGGTTAAGGCTTATGAAGCCAAGTTTAAGGGCCCAATTCATCAAGTTCCGAATGGAGCTTGATGCAGCTCTTTCCGTGCGAGCCTTCAGGCTCACCGGAAACAGGAGTTAAGAAGCAGCGGTCTTAAGACTGCTGCTTCTTAACTCGTCCACCTGCTCTGAGGCTGCGGACATCAATCCGCCCGATCACATGCGATCGGTTGATTGACACCCGAATTGCAGGGGGCGGAATTGCACAAGCCTTTAACCAGAACTGCTTGTGTAATGATAAATGCCGAAAGCGTATGCTGTCTGCATTTATTGATGTGCAGCGGACATAATCCCTACAGCGTATCATGTCCGTCCGCAGCATGATAAATCTACCCCTAAATGTTAATAAATGTATTATTACAAATAAATGCAACCGTCGGATGGTTTTATACCCAGCTCTTTGTGTAGTGTGTTTATTGAAGGGTTTTGAAGGGGGGACATGGTTTTTTTTATAGTTTGTTAAGGATTCAGAATGACAACATAAGGGATCAGCACTTAAGTATCCAGGAAAACATGGCTAAGGTGACAACCCTATGTACACACCATTTACTACCTCTCCATATACTCTGTCACAATATATTGTGCCAGAGTATATATAAAGGTATTAAATAGTGTGTATAAAGGCATGACATAATTTTTAGTAGTACTTTCTCATATATCATATATTTGCTGGTTAACAACAGTGTTCTATAATATTCAAAAATTATTTTTTTTCTTCACATTTTGTTTGATATGGAAACTGTTGATCCCTAAAGTATAAAGAAAATACATACAATTCTTGAGACTGGTGCGTTTCTTTGAGGGTTAATAGATAAAAGTTTAAATGTACATTGGGTGTACTACACTCTGGTTGTTGAGCAAAATCTGCGTCCTATATTCAAAGCATCATCACCATAACGCTATGTTGTAAAGGTATCCACATCACAATGGAGATTGCAAGTGAATCTTCTAAAGGGATCAAACTCACTATTAGAAGGTAGTTTCACAAAGAGGCTTTTAGTATGCTTCACTATAGGATGTGAGGGTTCTCTGTCACTGGTGGAATGTTCAAAGCAGCATCATCATGTGCAAGGTTTAATGTAAAATATCCGTATAGACACTATTGAGTAACAATACAATTTATATACCATTTTGATCTCAGGGATTGTGGGTATATATTTTATGTGTATATAGTGTGTTATACACAGACAATGTATTATATTTTAAAATAGTCTGTTATGTATTTTAGTGAGTTTGTTTTTTAAGTAAACGTATTTTTAATTTTTGGCATGTTTTCTCTATTTAGGAACAGGATTTCATTTAAAGGATATTAATATCCTGTTGAAGATAGCAGACACGTGTTTTTCTATTTACAACAGTGTTTTTTTTAAATATTACACTACTTAAAATGTGTTTTTAAAAGGAGATGTCTTTTTAAACATTATATTTATTCAGCCGCTAAAATTGCGCAAATTTAGTTCACACTTTTCTGTGTTATTAAAATTAAACATATTTGGTTCAATGTGAGGACGATATAAGAACTAAACATGTTCTGTTGTATCCTCACCTATACTTAATATTTCCGTGCTTAAAGTTACTAGTTCTAGGGAAAAAAACTATTGCCTAGATTACGAGTTGTGCAGTAACAGGGGTGTGTTGCTAACTTGCAGTTTATTGTCACCGCTCACTTACCTGCAGCGCTGGTATTACGGGTTTTTATCAACCCGGCGTTAACAGGCAAGAAGTGAGCGTAGAGCAAAATTGCGCTCCACATGGCACTCCAATACCAGCGCTGCTTAAGTGAGCGGTGAGCTTGTTGTACGTGCTCGTGCATGATTTTCCCATAGACATCAATGGGGAGAGCCGGCTGAGAAAAAGTCTAACACCTGTAAAAAAGCAGCGTAAAGCTCAGTAACGCAGCCCCATTGATTCCTATGGGGAAACACGTTTACACTTAACACCCTAACATGAACCTGAGTCTAAACACCCCTAATCTTACACTTATTAACTCCTAATCTGCCGCCCCCGACATCGCCGATACCTGCATTATACTTATTAACACCTAATCTGCCGCTCCGGACATCGCCGACACCTACATTATACTTATTGTATTGACCCCTAATCTGCTGCCCCCAACATCGCCGACACCTACATTATATTTATTAACCCCTAATCTGCCGCCCACAACGTTGCCGCCACTATATTAAATTTATTAACCCCTAAATCTAAGTCTAACCCTAACCCTAACACCCCATAACATAAATATAATTTAAATAAATCTAAATACAAATTCCTATCATTAACTAAATAATTCCTATTTAAAACAAAATACTTACCTATAAAATAAACCCTAAGGCCTAGATTTAGAGTTGGGCGGTAGCCGTGAAAACCAGCGTTAGAGGCTCCTAACGCTGGTTTTTACCGCCCTCTGGTATTTGGAGTCAGTCAGGAAAGGGTCTAACGCTCACTTTCCAGCCGCAACTTTTCCATTCCGCAGATCCCCTTACGTCAATTGCTTATCCTATCTTTTCAATGGGATCTTTCTAACGCCGGTATTTAGAGTCGTGGCTGAAGTGAGCGTTAGAAATCTAACGACAAAACTCCAGCCGCAGAAAAAAGTCAGTAGTTAAGAGCTTTCTGGGCTAACGCCGGTTCATAAAGCTCTTAACTACTGTGCTCTAAAGTACACTAACATCCATAAACTGCCTATGTACCCCTAAACCGAGGTCCCCCCACATCGCCGCCACTCTATTAATTTTTTTTAACCCCTAATCTGCCGACCGCCACCTACGTTATCCTTATGCACCCCTAATCTGCTGCCCCTAACACCGCCGAACTCTATATTATATTTATTAACCACTAACCTGCCCCCCACAACGTCGCCGCCAGCTACCTACAATAATTAACCCCTAATCTGCCGACCGCAAAGCGCCGCCACCTACGTTATCCTTATGTACCCCTAATCTGCTGCCCCTAACACCGCCGACCCCTATATTATATTTATTAACCCCTAATCTGCCGCCCCCGCTATCGCTGACCCCTGCATATTATTATTAACCCCTAATCTGCCGCTCCGTACACAGCTGCCACCTACATTATAGCTATGTACCCCTAATCTGCTGCGCCTAACACCACCGACCCCTATATTATATTTATTAACCCCTAATCTGCCCCCCTCAACATCGCCTCCACCTGCCTACACTTATTAACCCCTAATCTGCCGAGCGGACCGCACCGCTACTATAATAAAGTTATTAACCCCTAATCCGCCTCACTCCTGCCTCAATAACCCTATAATAAATAGTATTAACCCCTAATCTGCCCTCCCTAACATCGCCGACACCTAACTTCAATTATTAACCCCTAATCTGCCGACCAAATCTCGCCGCTACTGTAATAAATGGATTAACCCCTAAAGCTAAGTCTAACCCTAACACTAACACCCCCCTAAGTTAAATATAATTTAAATCTAACGAAATAAATTAACTCTTATTAAAATAATTATTCCTATTTAAAGCTAAATACTTACCTGTAAAATAAACCCTAATATAGCTACAATATAAATTATAATTATATTGTAGCTATTTTAGGATTTATATTTATTTTACAGGTAACTTTGTATTTATTTTAACCAGGTACAATAGCTATTAAATAGTTAAGAACTATTTAATAGCTAAAATAGTTAAAATAATTACAAAATTTCCTGTAAAATAAATCCTAACCTAAGTTACAATTAAACCTAACACTACACTATCAATAAATTAATTAAATAAAATACCTACAATTATCTACAATTAAACCTAACACTACACTATCAATAAATTAATTAAATACAATATCTACAAATAAATACAATGAAATAAACTAACTAAAGTACAAAAAATAAAAAAGAACTAAGTTACAAAAAATTAAAAAATATTTACAAACATTAGAAAAATATTACAACAATTTTAAACTAATTACACCTACTCTAAGCCCCCTAATAAAATAACAAAGCCCCCCAAAAATAAAAAAAATGCCCTACCCTATTGTAAATTAAAAAAGTTCAAAGCTCTTTTACCTTACCAGCCTTGAACAGGGCCCTTTGCGGGGCATGCCCCAAAGAATTCAGCTCTTTTGCCTGTAAAAAAAACACATACAATACCCCCCCCAACATTACAACCCACCACCCACATACCCCTAATCTAACCCAAACCCCCCTTAAATAAACCTAACACTAAGCCCCTGAAGATCTTCCTACCTTATCTTCACCATGCCAGGTTCACCGATCCGTCCTCGGAAGTCTTGATCCAAGCCTCGGAAGTGTTGATCCAAGCCCAAGCGGGGGGCTGAAGAGTGACGTCCATCCTCGGGCTGAAGTCTGAATCCAAGAGGCGGCTGAAGAAATCCATCATCAGGCTTAAGTCGGAAGTCCATCATCGGGATGAAGTCTTCTATCAAGCAGCATCTTCAATCTTCTTTCTTCCGGAGTGGAGCGGAGCCATCTTCTTCCCAGCCGACGCGGATCCATCCTCTTCTAACGATGCCTACTAGCCGAATGACGTTTCCTTTAAATGACGTCATCCAAGATGGCGTCCGTCGAATTCCGATTGGCTGATAGGATTCTATCAGCCAATCGGAATTAAGGTAGGAAAATTCTGATTGGCTGATGGAATCAGCCAATCAGATTGAGCTTGCATTCTATTGGCTGATCGGAACAGCCAATAGAATGCAAGCTCAATCTGATTGGCTGATCGGATCAGCCAATCGGATTGAACTTGAATCTGATTGGCTGATTCCCTCAGCCAATCAGAATTTTCCTACCTTAATTCCGATTGGCTGACGTCATTTAAAGGAACCATCATTCGGCTAGTAGGCGTCGTTAGAAGAGGATGGATCCTCGTTGGCTGGGAAGAAGATGGCTCCGCTCCGCTCCGGAAGAAAGAAGATTGAAGATGCTGCTTGATAGAAGACTTCATCCCGATGATGGACTTCCGACTTCAGCCTGATGATGGATTTCTTCAGCCGCCGCTTGGATCCAGACTTCAGCCCGAGGATGGACGTCACTCTTCAGTCCCCCGCTTGGGCTTGGATCAATACTTCCGAGGCTTGGATCAAGACTTCCGAGGACGGATCAGTGAACCTGGCATGGTGAAGATAAGGTAGGAAGATCTTCAGGGGCTTAGTGTTTATTTAAGGGGGGTTTGGGTTAGATTAGGGGTATGTGGGTGGTGTGTTGTAATGTTGGGGGGGGGGTATTGTATGTGTTTTTTTTACAGGCAAAAGAGCTGAATTCTTTGGGGCATGCCCCGCAAAGGGCCCTGTTCAGGGCTGGTAAGGTAAAAGAGCTTTGAACTTTTTTTAATTTAGAATAGGGTAGGGCATTTTTTTATTTTGGGGGTCTTTGTTATTTTATTAGGGGGCTTAGAGTAGGTGTAATTAGTTTAAAATTGTTGTAATATTTTTCTAAAGTTTGTAAATATTTTTTTATTTTTTGTAACTTAGTTCTTTTTTATTTTTTGCACTTTAGTTAGTTTATTTCATTGTATTTATTTGTAGATATTGTATTTAATTAATTTATTGATAGTGTAGTGTTAGGTTTAATTGTAGATAATTGTAGGTATTTTATTTAATTAATTTATTGATAGTGTAGTGTTAGGTTTAATTGTAACTTAGGTTAGGATTTATTTTACAGGTAATTTTGTAATTATTTTAACTATTTTAGCTATTAAATAGTTCTTAACTATTTAATAGCTATTGTACCTGGTTAAAATAAATACAAAGTTACCTGTAAAATAAATATAAATCCTAAAATAGCTATAATATAATTATAATTTATATTGTAGCTATATTAGGGTTTATTTTACAGGTAAGTATTTAGCTTTAAATAGGAATAATTTATTTAATAAGAGTTAATTTATTTTGTTAGATTTAAATTATATTTAATTTAGGGGGGTGTTAGTGTTAGACTTAGCTTTAGGGGTTAATCCATTTATTACAGTAGCGGCGAGATTCGGTCGGCAGATTAGGGGTTAATAATTGAAGTTAGGTGTCAGCGATGTTAGGGAGGGCAGATTAGGGGTTAATACTATTTATTATAGGGTTATTGAGGCAGGAGTGAGGTGGATTAGGGGTTAATAACTTTATTATAGTAGCGGTGTGGTCCGCTCGGCAGATTAGGGGTTAATAAGTGTAGGCAGGTGGAGGCGACGTTGAGGGGGGCAGATTAGGGGTTAATAAATATAATATAGGGGTCGGCGGTGTTAGGCGCAGCAGATTAGGGGTACAGAGGGATAATGTAGGTGGTAGCGGTGTACGGAGCGGCAGATTAGGGGTTAATAATAATATGCAGGGGTCAGCGATAGCGGGGGCGGCAGATTAGGGGTTAATAAGTGTAAGGTTAGGGGTGTTTAGACTCGGGGTTCATGTTAGGGTGTTAGGTGCAGACTTAGGAGGTGTTTCCGCATAGCAAACAATGGGGCTGCGTTAGGAGCTGAACGCTGCTTTTTTGCAGGTGTTAGGTTTTTTTTCAGCTCAAACAGCTCCATTGTTTTCTATGGGGGAATCGTGCACAAGCACGTTTTTGAAGCTGGCCGCGTCCGTAAGCACCGCTGGTATAGAGAGTTGAAGTTGCGGTAAATATGCTATACGCTCCTTTTTTGGAGCCTAACGCAGCCATTCTGTGAACTCTAAATACCAGCAGTATTTAAAAGGTGTGGCCAGAAAAAAGCACGCGTAGCTAACGCACCCCTTTGGCCGCAAAACTCTAAATCTAGGCGTTAGTTAGCTACAATATAACTTATAGTTACATTGTAGCTAGCTTAGGGTTTATTTTTATTTTACAGGCAAGTTTGTATTTATTTTAACTAGGTAGAATCGTTACTAAATAGTTATTAACTATTTAATAACTACCTAGCTAAAATAAATACAAATTTACCTGTAAAATAAAACCTAACCTAAGTTACAATAACACCTAACACTACACTACAATTAAATAAATTCCCTACATTAAATACAATTAAATTAATTAAATAAAATTAGCTAAATTACCAAAAAAAAACAAACACTAAATTACAGAAAATAAAAAACAAATTACAAGATCTTTAAACTAATTACACCTAATCTAATAGCCCTATCAAAATAAAAAAGCCCACCCAAAAAAAAAAAAAAAACCTAGCCTAAACTAAACTACCAACAGCCATTAAATGGGCTTTTGTGGGACGTTGCCCCAAAGAAATCAGCTCTTTTACCTGTAACAAAAATACAAGCAACCCCCCCAACAGTAAAACCCACCACCCACACAGTCAACCCCCCAAATAAAAGCCTAACTAAAAAAAACCTAAGCTCGCTATTGCCCTGAAAAGGGCTATGGATGGGCATTGCCCTTAAAAGGGCATTTAGCTCTATTACAGCCCAAAGCCCTAACCTAAAAAATAAACCCACCCAATACACCCTTAAAAAATCCTAACACTAACCCCCGAAGATTTACTTACCAGGCGATGTCTTCATCCAAGCGGCAAGATGTCCTCAACTAAGCCGGGCGAAGTGGTCCTCCAGAAGGGCAGAAGTGGTCCTCCAGATGGGCAGAAGTCTTCATCCAGACGGCATCTTCTATCTTCATCCTTCCGACGCGGAGCTGCTCCATCTTCAAGACATCTGGCGCGGAGCATCCTCTTCTTTCGATGGCTAACAACGAATGAAGGTTCCTTTAAATGATGTCATCCAAGATGGCGTCCCTTAGATTCCGATTGGCTGATAGAATTCTATCAGCCAATTGGAATTAAGGTAGAAAAAATCCTATTGGCTGATGCAATCAGCCAATAGGATTGAAGTTCAATCCTATTGGCTGATCCAATCATCCAATAGAATGCGAGCTCAATCCTATTGGCTGATTGGATCAGCCAATAGGATTTTTTTCTACCTTAATCCCGATTGGCTGATAGAATCCTATCAGCCAATCGGAATTCAAGGGACGCCATCTTGGATGACGTCATTTAAAGGAACCTTCATTCATCCGGAGTCGTCGGAAGAAGAGGATGCTCCGCGTCGGCTGGCTTCAAGATGGACCCGCTCCACTCCGGATGGATGAAGATAGAAGATGCCGCCTGGATGAAGACTTCTGCCCGTCTGGCGGTCCTCTTCTACCCGGATCGGATGAAGACTTCTGCCCCTCTGGAGGACCACTTGTGCCTGGCTGGATGAAGACAGGGGGGGATTGGGTGGGTTTTAGAGTAGGGTTGGGTGTGTGGGTGGTGGGTTGTAATGTTGGGGGGTATTGTATTTTTTTTACAGGTAATAGAGCTGATTACTTTGGGGTAATGCTCCGCAAAAGGCCCTTTTAAGGGCTATTTGTAATTTAGTATAGAGTAGGGAATTTTATTATTTTGGGGGGCTTTATTATTTTATTAGGGGGATAAGATTAGGTGTAATTAGTTTAAAATTCTTGTAATTATTTTTTTATTTTCTGTAATTTAGTGTTTGTTTGTTTTTTGTACTTTAGTTTATTTAATTTAATTGTATTTAATTGTAGTTAGTTTAGGTAATTAATTTAATGATAGTGTAGTGTTAGGTGTAATTGTAATTTAGGTTAGGATTTATTTTACAGGTATATTTGTATTTATATTTGTTAATAAAAAAATTAATAAATTTAATATAGTAGCGGCGAAGTTGGGGTCGGAAGATTAGGGGTTAATAAATGTAGGTAGGTGTCGGTGATGTTAGGGACAGCAGATTAGGGTTTAATAAAATGTAACTAGTGTTTGCAAGGCGGGAGTGCAGCGGTTTAGGGGTTAATATATTTATTAAAGTGGCGGCGATTTCCGGTCGGCAGATTAGGGGTTAAAAACTTTATTTAAGTGTTTGCGATGTGAGGGGTGGGCTCGGTTTAGGGGTTAATAGGTAGTTTATGGGTGTTAGTGTACTTTTTAGCACTTTAGTTAAGAGTTTTATGTTACGGCGTTAGCCCATAAAACTCTTAACTACTGACATTTAAATGCGGTAGGAGTCTTGACAGGAGAGGGTCTACCGCTCACTTCTTCCAAGACTCGTAATACCGGCGTTAGGCAAGTCCCATTAAAAAGATAGGATACGCAATTTACGTAAAGGGGATTTGTCGCAGAAGAAAAGTGAGCGGTACACCTGTACCTGCCAGACTCGTAATACCAGCGGGCGTTAAAAAGCAGCGTTGGGACCTCTCAACGCTGCTTTTTAAGGCTAACGCAAGACTCGTAATCTAGGCGTATATTTTTATTTTGTTTACAGGTAACTCTTTGCTTTGAATACATGTTTTTTATAGGGTTTAGTTTCCCTTTAAGCTGTCATATTTAAGAACCAAAAAATGGTACCAAGAGAAATTGGTAAAGATAGGAGATGGAAAATACGTCTTTACTTGGGGTTCCAGAAATGTTGGTATGTAGTAAACACTTTTTTTTGTTATTCAGAGCTATCAATGTAGAAACTGGCTTTATTGCTCAGTAGCCACCTTACATCTCTCACATACCTCTCTGTTAGGTCTGAAAGATTCAGAAAAGTATAGTGAATTTAGACCACTATGCAAGTTGCATGGGCATTATCATTTAAAGAGACATTAAACCATTTGAGATTGTAATGTATACAGTAATATAATAATGTGTAGTATAAAAAAAAACTTTGCAGTATGCTTTCACTTTTTACTTTGTCTCCATTTCCTATCATTTTAGTTTTGGGTTTTTTTTTAAAAATTGCAATGAGTTTTTATAAAGTACTGGACACAACCATATTGGAACTCATCTGCTGAGGACTGTGAGGGACAGATAAAATGTAAACAAGGATTTCTCTAGTTGTTCAACAAAGCGGCAACCATTACTTTATAGAAAGTAATTAGTTACGCGTATATATTCAACTAACTAAAATGTTTTTTTTAAAAAATATCTACATACTATCCTTATACATATCTTTTTTATAATCCTTTTCCCTATCTTTTCTTTAAATATATCATTGTCTAACATTTATTTACTGTCTAATATCCATTTAATCTGTTAAACAAGCAGCTAGATAATAATTATAACACAACAGCAAGTATCCTAATATCCTCTGTAATGTGTCTGTGTTTTCAAAATGATATTGTGAATTTGTGAAATAGTTTATTGCCTACAGTAATAAGAATTCTCCCAGTATTTATGGGAAAAAAGCAGCATATACTGCACATGGCAAACAGTTGCAAACAATAATAAATCTGTGGCAATTATGTTATAGGTTTCAAGTAAAATCTGACCATTAGGGCCAGATTACAAGTGGAGTGGTATTTAATGCTAGAATTAAATTTTTTGAGCATGTCGTGTAGCACTCGTATTAAAAGTAAAAAGTTTTCACAAAATGGTAAAGTTAACGTATTCCCCAATAGAGTTCAGTGAAGCAAAAAAGTTGAAAAAATGCCCTACTCATGCGCAAACCCGATCACATATTCTCAAGTGCGCTTACCTGACATGAAAATATTAATATTTCAAATTCTAATGTTCTTCAAATAACAGAATATTTTCTATTTATCCATAAATACATATTTCTACATATATATGATGTTTTTTGGATATATATATATATATAAAAAGAATAAATGTACAGAACATTGGAATGTGAAATATTTACAGTAAAAACACAGTATACTATTAAATATGAATATTGCACAAAAGTTTTGACATGTCTTCATCTATTTAACTGCAAAGGGCTCCAATGCACACACACACACATATATATATACAGTATGTATGTGTGTACATATGTATTTATGTGTTTATATGTGTATTTATGTCTGTAAATACATATATACACATGAATGCAGATTCGGAGCAGCCGGTGGCCCGACACTTCGCCAAGTGTAAACACAGTGGGGCATATGTATCAAGCTCCGAATGGAGCTTAATGCCTTGTGTTTCTGGCGAGCCTGCAGGCTCGCCAGAAACAGCAGTTATGAAGTAGCGGTCATAAAGACCGCTGCTCCATAACCTGTCTGCCTGCTCTAAGCAGACGGACAGACATCACCGGAAATCAACCCGATCGGGTTGATAGACACCCCCCTGCTGGCGGCCCATTGGCCAGGAGTCAGCAGGGGGGGGCGTTGCACCATACGGCAAGCGTATTGCTTGCCGTATTCAGCGAAGTCTGGCAGACCTGATCCGCACTGTCGGATCAGGTCCGCCAGACTTTGATAACTTGGGGCCAGTGTCTCCAGTCTACACTCAATGCTGATTGATCATATACCCCCACTGGCTAGAGGAGCTAACAGAGCGAAGAGGTTACTGCATCTGGAGAAGAAATGGATATATATATTGGATACACTGGTCAACACCTTAACAGCCACGATAAACCCGATATCGCTTGCGCATTACTCTTAGCACACTACTCCTAATCTGGCCCTTAATAGGTTAATTGTCAACTGCTGAAAAAATCATGCTCCACTTGAAATACAACCGTTAAAATAATATTTAATGTCTGGTACATGTTCTAGCTTCCATTTGTCTGCATAACCTGAGCACATTCTTTGTAGACTTCCCCCTAAGAACTATTGTTCTGCTGCTTATCTTTTGCTCTGCAGTGACTGCTTTTTCCTTCAACAAATAAACAGTGTTCTCTTTATTAGCTGAAGATTTAATCCATTCATCCTTTATTCAAGTTCTGGTTTCTAAAAGCACAGCATTCTTTTACATTTCCATATAGTGTAATCTGAAATTGTATAACACAAAAGAGGCAATTTTTATAACTATCAAAAAAATATCTAAAAACAACATAGATAGGTAATAAGCATTTTTATCTCAATTACTCAGTTTTACAGATAGCTTTTACAGTTATTAACTTTCTGCCTCAAATTTAGTCCAAAAGTAATATCAGTTTTCTCTAAAATAAAGTGTTCATTTCCATATCAATTTACAAAAAAAGGACAAGAAAACGAGAACATAAACATTAGAGGAGTGTAGGCAGTTACTACATGAACACAACATAACTAATATAAAGAATTAACTTGAAAAGCACAATTATGCTGTTTTAGACGCATTGCAGGCTTCATACCTTTTCTTGGTTTTTAGGTGCTAGAATTTTCCAATTTCTCTTTTCATTTGTGCTGTTTGGATAGTTGGGTAATATGTAAAGGTTAATGTCCAGATAACGTTAAAAGGGACATAAAAAGTATGCAGCCACAATATACTTTTGTGTAGAAACTGGTTTTAAGCAAAGATTAGCCAATCTTGGTGCTAGTCTCAGAGTTTTACCCAGATTTTGATTGGTAGATACCACTCTGCGTATTGTGGATTCAACATATATTTTTAAATATGCCCTTACCCCTGGAAAGCTGAAAGCTTGGTATTTGCCAGTGGCAAGTGGCGCCAAGCTCAAGTTGAAAAAAAGTATTTGTAAAGTGTCCTTTAAAGCATGTCACCACCTCAGTATATTTGTCTTTAAAGGACCACTAAAGTCATATTCAACTTTTATGTTTATGATAGAGCACTCAATTTTAAATAACTTTCCAATTTACTTAAAATTTGTAAATCTGTATTTTATATGCACACTTTCTAAGGCACTAGATCCTACTGAGCATGTGCAAGAGTTCACAGTGTACAGATATAATTAAAAGCAAAAAACAAACAATAAAACAGAGAGCACCGGATATAGGAAAAACAAAAAAATTGTTAATCCTTAAAATGATGGAAAAGAGTGGTTACAGCAGATAACCAGCTGGCGATTGTGTACTGTAGGTGTGGGCATCCTCGTACCCTCTGGCTGACGCGTTTCGGCTTTTGCCGAATTCGTAGCTAATGGGTACCTGTATCTTCACCCTTTAAATACTAAAACACAGTTTTGTTAATTCGTAAAAACATTACACGTGACCATACCAACACACCTACAATTCAGTGTTAAAAACACGCCTACTTTTGAATGGGGGCTTAAACTATCATTAAAGGAAATTTAAACAAAAATATCAATACTTAACATTGTTCCGTGTATCAACAGAATTACCACCCTTACCTTAATAGTGTTCCCAACTCTCTGGATTTCTATTCAAAGCGATACTCCGCAATATTAGGCTATCATTGGGCTATTACATTGGGACTCAATAGTCATATTGTGACAGGAATCTTGACAGGACTGTATATGGACATTGATTTACAGATTTATACTTGACCCCAGTGAGACAGACAGGTGCTGCAATTACACGCTGACATTTACACATATAATTGGCTGATCACTGTAACATCATAAAGTGGGCGGGGACATAAAACAATCTTTGAAATTTCTCAGAAAAAAACTACTAATACTAAGTGCTATTGCATTATCTTTGTATTGTACATTTTGGGGATTATACAACTCTACTGTATTTAAAGGGACAGTCAACACTAAAACTGTTATTGTTTAAAAAGATAGATAATGCCTTTATTACCTATTCCCCAGCTTTGCACAACCAACATTGTTATATTAATATACTTTATAACATTTAAACCTCTAAATTTCTGCCTGTTTCTAAGCCACTATAGACAGCCTCTTATTACATGCTTTTTTATTTGCCTTTCACAACAGGAGATTGGTAGTTCATGTGGGCCATGTAGATAACATTGTATTCACAGGTATTTAAGATTTAGCACAACACAGCACTAAATGCAAGTCAATAGATAATAAATAAAAAATCATGTGATCAGGGGGCTGTCAAAAGAAGCTTTGATAAAAGGTAATCACAGAGGTAAAAAGTATATTAATATAACTGTTGTTTATGCAAAACTGGGGAATGGGTAATAAAATAAATTATGCTTAGCTGGTAATTTAATTTCCATTGAGGGGAGGAGAGTCCACGGCTTCATTCATTACTATTGGGAATTAAGAACCTGGCCACCAGGAGGAGGCAAAGACACCCCAGCCAACGGCTTAAATACCTCCCCCACTTCCCTCATCCCCAAGTCATTCTGCTGAGGGAACTAGGAACAGTAGGATAAATATCAGGGTATAGAAAGGTGCCAGAAGATGATTAAATTTAGGTCCGCCCCACGGAGATACGGGCAGGAGCCATGGACTCTCCTCCCCTCGATGGAAATGAAATTATCAGGTGAGCCTAATTTATGTTTTCCATCTAAAGGGAAGGAGAGTCCACGGCTTCATTCATTACTATTGGGAACATATACCCAAGCTCTAGAGGACACTAAATGAAACTGGGAGGGCAAAAGGCGGACCCTAGTCTGAGGACACCACAGCCTGCAAAAAAATTCTCCCAAAAACAGCTTCCACAGAAGCAAAAACGTCAAATTTGTAAAACTTTGTAAAAGTGTGTAATGGGGACCAGGTAGCTGCCTTACAAATTTGCTCCATAGAGGCCTCATTCTTGAAGGCCCAAGACAAAGCCACAGCTCTAGTTGAATGAGCCATGATCCTCTGAGGAGGATTATGTCTTATAAGCCAAGTGAATCAAGTTTCTCAACCAAAAAGACAAAGAAAAAGGGGCCCTTTGGCCCATGCGCTTCCCAGTGTACACCACAGAAAGAGATGTAGACTGTCTGAAATCCTTTGCAGCCTGAATATAGAAATTCAAGGCACGAACCACATCCAGGTTATGAAGTAATCTCTCATTTGAAGAAGAAGGGTTAGGACACAAAGAAGGAACAACTATTTCCTGATTGATGTTATGGTTGGACACCACCTTGGGGAGATAACCCAACCCAGTGCAAAGTACAGTCTTATCCGCATGAAACACCATAAGGAGGATCACATTGCAAGGCAGTTCAGATACTCTACGTGCCGATGTAATAGCCAACAGGAAGAGAACCTTCCAGGACAGAATCTTAATGTCAATGGAATGCATAGGTTCAAATGGAACCCTCTGCAAAACCTTAAGGATTAAGTTTAAGCTCCAAGGCGGAGTCGACTGTCAAAAAACAGGCCTGATTCTAGACAGAGCCTGAACAAAAGATTGGATGTCAGGGAGCTCAATGAGTCTTCTATGCAACAAAACTGATAATGCCAAAATCTGTTCCTTCAAGGAACTAGCAACAAGACCCTTCTCCAAACCATCTTGGAGAAAGGCCAAAATCGCTTTATTCCAAGGATATCAATGCTTCTCACACCAGGACAAGTAAGTCCTCCACACCTTATGGTAGATGCGACGAGTGACTGGCTTCCTTGTCTGAATTAGAGTATCAATCACACTTTCAGAAAAGCCTCTCTTGGCTAAGACTAGGCGTTTAATCTCCACACAGTCAGCCTCAGAGAATCTAGATTTCAATGTTGAAAGGGGCCCTGTGACAGCAGATCCCTGCGACAGGGTAACCTCCACGGCGGAGAGGATGACATCCCCACCAGATCCGCAAACCACATCCTCCACGGCCATGAAGGAGCAATCAGAATGGCTGAGGTCCGCTCTTGTTTGATGCGTGCCACTACTCGACGTAGAAATGGTAGCAGTGGAAAAATGTAAGTTAAGTTGAATCCCCATGGAATTACTAACGCATCTATCAGTTCTGCCTGGGGATCCCTGGACCTCAACCCGTATCAAGGTAGCTTGCAATTGAGTCTGGATGCCATGAGATCTATCTTCGGCGTTCCCTACCTGTGACAAATCTCTGCAAATACCTCAGAGTGAAGAGACCATTCCCCCAGATGGAAGGATTGCCTGCTGAGAAATTCTGCTTCCCAGTTGTCCACACCTGGTATGTGAATCGCTGAGAGCAAGCAGTTGTGGGACTCTGCCCACTCCAGAATCCGAGGCACCTCCCTCATTGCGAGGAAGCTCCTCGTACCCCCCTGATGGTTGATGTAAGCCACCGAGTAAATGTTGTTGGTCTGGAATCTGATGCAACTGACTGACTCCCGAGAAGGCCATGCCTTCAGAGCATTGTAAATTGCTCGTAGTTCTAGGATGTTGATCAGAAGGAGAGACTCCTCCCTGGACCACTTTCCTTGTGCTATCCTGGCACCCCAAACAGCTCCCCATCCTGTCAGACTGGCATCCATGGTCACAATCTCCCAGGGCAGTCTCAAGAAGGATGTCCCCATGGATAGTTGCCCCGGACGGATCCACCAAGAGAGGGAGTTCCGAGTCCGAGCATCCATGGATATCAGCTGTGATAGATCTGAATTATCGCTATTCCACTGTCTCAACATGCACAATGGAATGACATCTATGCTTGACACCATGAGACCTTTCACCTCCATACATTGAGCCACCGACGGGCTTGTGGAGGACTGAAGGACAAGACAGGCGGATGCAAGTTTCCTGCACCGCTGGTCTGTGAGAAATATCTTCATGGACATAGAGTCTATTATCATGCTCAGGAGCTCCACCCTGTTGCTGGGAACCAGGGAACTCTTTTCTGAGTTGATCTTCCAACTGTGAGATTGAAGCAGAATAAGAAGAGTCCTCAAATGATCCTCTGCAAGGCTGATAGACTGCGCCTGAACTAGGATGTTGTCCAGGTAAGGCACCACCACAATGCCCCTGAATCTGGCCACTGCAAGCAGTGCCCCAGAACCTTCGTGAAGACTCTCGGGCCGTCACCAGACCAAAGGGAAGGGCTACAAACTGGAAGTGTTGGTCCAGAAATGCAAATCTTAGGAACTTGAAGTGGTCCCTGTGAATTGGCACATGAAGGTAAGCATCCTTCAAGTCTATAGTTGTCATGAACTGTCCCTCTTGAACTAGGGGCAGAATAGATCTGACCATTTCTATTTTGAACGATGGAACACTTAAACAAGTGTTCCATTTCCATTTTGAACGATGGAACACTTGTTTAAACACTTTAGGTCCAGAATCGGGCGGAACGTGCCCTCCTTCTTTGGAACCACGAAAAGGTTGGAATAGTACCCTAGACCCCGTTCTGCTAGGGGTTCTGGAACGATTACCCCGAGAGAGGCAAGATCTCTCACACACTCTAGAAAGGCCTCTCTCTTCTCTGGTCTTGAAGACAGGTTTGACAGGAGGAATCTGCCCTCGGATGGGACCTGAACCCTATCCTGTAACTCTGGGAGACAACTTCTAGAACCCAAGGGTCCTGAATGTCCTGCAACCATGCGTCTGAGAATTGAGATAATCTGCCCCCTGCATGATCCGGAGACTGTTTGGGGGCCGCCCCTTCATGCCAATTTAGTCTCGGGCTTCTTGTTCTGCTTAGACTTGTTCCAAGAGTCCCTTGGACTGATCCGCTTTCGCGGCGGGCTACTGGGCCTTGTCAACACGAAAGGGACGAAAGTAGATCCCTTGGGCTTAGCCTCCTTATCCTGCCGTAGGAAAGCTCCCTTGCCTCCCATAACCGTGGATATGATTGAATCCAATCCTGGGCCGAACAGGATCTTTCCTTGAAAAGGCAGAGACAACAGCCTTGACTTGGAGGTCATGTCCGCAGACCAAGATTTTAGCCACAGAGCCCTGCGCGCTAAAACAGAAAAACCTGACACCTTAGCATTCACGCAAATAATTTGCATATTGGCATCACATATGGAAGAATTGGCGACTTTCAGCACCTTAATCTTCTCCTGTATCTCGTTGATGGATGTCTCCACTTTGACCATTTCACACAGGGATTCACACCAATGTTGCACTTCCGGCGACCGCCGCAACGGCCGCTGCTGGCTAAAAAACAAACCTCAAACATCTTTCTCAACATGTTTTCCAGCTTTTTATCCAAGGGCTCTTTAAATGACAAACTATCATTGAGGGGAATAGTTGTCTGCTTCGCAAGCATAGAGATAGCCCCATCCACCTTGGGAATGGTCCCCCACAGCTCAAGCTGAGAGTCTGGAATGAAGAACAGTTTTTTAAAAGAAGAAGAAGGGGAAAAGGACCAACCCAATCACTCCCATTCATTCTTAATAATATTTGCCATCTTAACGGGAACCAGGAAAGTCTGAAGCACTACCCTGTCCTCGTATACCTTGTCAAGCTTAGGGATTGCAGGTTCCTCCAGGACCTTAAGTTCCGGAACCTCCATAATAGCAAGCATCTGCCACAGCAGAAAACGCAAATTTTCCATCCTAAACCTATAACCAGGCTCCTCCACAGCAGGAGGTTTAGATGACACTGAAGAGTCGGAGTGGGCCTTGTCATCGTATAGAGCCTATGGATCTTCCATCGGTGAGGACAAATCCTGGGTCGGGCTGCCGTGATACACCCTACGCTTGTGTTTAGCAGAACGTGGTAAGGCATGGATCACTTTCGTAACCGCCAATTCCAGTTAATCAGCAAAGTCTGATGGCCAACAAATCTCTCCCAAAGGAGTAACGGTTGGACCCAGGGGCGCTGCATGTGCAATCGGAGATGAATGTAGGGAACGCACCTCACGGGACGAAGAACCCTCAGAGGTGGACGGCTCATTAGTACTAGACATCCGCTTACATTTAGATGTTGTGACTTTATCAAGGCATGTGGAACATAGTTTGAACAGGCTGATCTACCAGAACCTCCTCACAATAAACACAGGAATGAGACTTTGTTAAAGAGGCAGAGCCCTCTAACGTGTCATAGTCCTCCATAGCTTGGGCTGTTGATAGACTAACTTAATTTACAAAAAGGGAACCCTTATACCGCCAATGGCCGGGGCACTCACCACCTCCTAGGACCTGGACTCCAGAAACCATTACATATACTGCATCACAGATCAACAGAGAAGGAGAGATAGCCACACTCAGTCACATGGCGAGCCTTGCAGGACCGCCCCTGCACTAGGGAAAAAGCAACAAAAAATGGCCACGGAAGATTCCTGCAAGTAACTTGAAAGTTCCACCCATTGCCAGAGCCTCATCTAGCACATAACGCAGCAATGACACAATAAACAATATCATGTATAATCCCCCACTGTTCAATAATCCCCATTCCAGGAATATTAACCCTTGATTCTGCAAAGATAAAAAGGCTCCACACTGTGACCCTGTCTTCTATTTTATCGTATTAATTAAAAATGAAACGATCTTACCAGAATCTACGCCATGGAACAGGAACATGGCCCTTCAAGTGTGACAAATTAGTAGCCTCGCTCCAGACATTGACTTGAGTGTAGAAAGCAGGCAGCCAAACTCGTCAACGCTGATTGCTTGTGGAGCTGTTAATATAAGACGGGATGGTTTCGCAGAAAGACTCTCAATGCATCTCCAGACTAAGGGAGATGCAGGGAGCCCAGGCTCTCACTGAGAGGCTGACAGGATTACTTAAAACTCCAGTCCCAATGCGAAGAGTACTACCCTCCATAAGAGACTACTCTGAAACTCCAGCAATTCTCTGCCATCCTCCTGTGACGAAAGGCAAAGAATGACTGGGGGATGAGGGAAGTGGGGGAGGCATTTAAGCCTTTGGCTGGGGTGTCTTTGCCTCCTACTGGTAGCCAGGTTCTTAATTCCCAATAGTAATGAATGAAGCCGTGGACTCTCCTCCCCTTCAGATGGAAAAAGGGATTATCTATCTTTTAAAACAATAAAAATTATATTGTAGACTGTCCCTTAAATGCTCCTTTAAATACAGTCAATTTTTCTAGAAAATAAAATATAAAGAAAAAAGTGAGAAAGATGTTGGTCTAGCACAGAGAATTCTAACTTTAAAGGGACACTAAAGTCAAAAATAAACTTTCATTAATCAGAGCATGTAGTTTTAAGAGACTTTCCAATTCACTTATATTATTACATTTTGCACATTCTTTTTATATTTAAAAGGCAGCCGCTCCTACTGAGCATGTGCACAAGTTCACAGGGTAAACGAATACTAGCCTTGTGATTGCACATCTGCTATACTTACCCTTGTATTCCTGAACATTTGTTGTGCTTCTTTTTATATTTACACTTTAAAAGGCACCCGCTCCTACTGAGCATGTGCACAAGTTCACAGGGTAAACAAATACTAGCCTGTGATTGCACATCTGCTATACTTACCCTTGTATTCCTGAACATTTGTTGTGCTTCTTTTTATATTTACACTTTAAAAGGCACCCGCTCCTACTGAGCATGTGCACAAGTTCACAGGGTAAACAAATACTAGCCTGTGATTGCACATCTGCTATACTTACCCTTGTATTCCTGAACATTTGTTGTGCTTCTTTTTATATTTACACTTTAAAAGGCACCCGCTCCTACTGAGCATGTGCACAAGTTCACAGGGTAAACAAATACTAGCCTGTGATTGCACATCTGCTATACTTACCCTTTGTTGTGCTTCTTTATGGTGTGGGAGGCCAGGAAATAACACATACAATAGACAAAAGCAAAAAAAATCCCTTATTTTGCAGTATTATCGCATTGGCAGACAGTACAAAACAGTGGCATCAAATATTCTTTGTTTATTGGTAACTTGTATTTAAGCTCTGGAGCGTTCATGTGTCTGGATCACTATATGGCAGCAGTTTTGCAAGAATGATATCCTTTTTCAAGAGCACTAAATAGCAGCACTATTTCCTGTCATGTAAGTGCTCTAGACACCTACCTAATCATTTTTGTGACAAAGAATACTGTGGGACGGAAGCAAATTTGATAATAGAAGTATTATGGGGGGGGGGTATTTTTGCTATAGGTTTGACACTTCTGTCTAGAGTGATCTGCTGTTCTGTGTTTTATCAAATGTAATGCTATAATAAAATGATACATAATAATATTACTAGAACTTACTAAGGGCTTATTACAAGTTTAAAGTAAAAAGTTAGAACACGAGCAAAATCTGACACGCGCTAACCAAATATCGCAACAGCTTTAACTGCTCCTCAATGGAGAGGGAAAACTGTAAAAGAGTTATTAATAGTTCACATTCCATTGCTCTTAACATACAGAGCAATGTACTTTTTAAATTGTAAATAAATATATATATAAATACCTATACCTGTATATTTATTCCTATATCCTATATAATAAATGGCCAAGTATGTTTGTCAGATGCAGTCATGCGCAGTAGAGACTGCACGTGACAAACATACCTGGCCGTTTGGATCCTGACACTCAGCACTCAGCACAGAGCAAGGCTGAAGCGGAGTGTCAGGGAGCGTGGCTGACGGGAGCGTTGTGATGGGGGCGTGGTCGGGTGCGGTGAGTGGCGTGGCCGGGTGCGGCGAGGGACATGGCCGGGCGGGTGTCGTCGTGATGGGGCGTGGCCGGGCGGGTGCCGCAATGGGGGTGTGGCCAGAGGAAAGAGAGCCAAAGAGTAGAGAGCAAAAGAGGGGAGAGAGCCAAAGAGGGGGGAGAGAGAGCCAAAGAGGGGAGAGAGCCAAAGAGGGGGGAGAGAGAGCCAAAGAGGGGAGAACCAAAGAGGAAAGAGAACCAAAGAGGAAAGAGAGCAAAAGAGGAAAGAGAGCCAAAGAGGAGAGAGAGCAAAAGAGGGGAGAGAGCCAAAGAGGGGGGAGAGAGAGCCAAAGAGGGGGGAGAGAGAGCCAAAGAGGGGGGAGAGAGAGCCAAAGAGGTGGGAGAGAACAAAAGAGGGGGCAGAGAGAGACAAAAGAAAGGGGGTAGAGAGCCAAAGAGTGGAGAGAGAGAGCAAAAGAGGGGAGAGAGAATGCAAAGGAGAGGGGGAAAGAGCACAAAAGAGAGGGGAGAGAGAAAGCAAAAGAGAGGGGGGAGAGAAAGCAAAAGAGAGGGGGGAGAGAGCAAAAGAGAGGGGGGAGAGAGAGCAAAATAAATAATGGGTAGAGAGAGTTAGGTACTTTTAATCATATTTTGTTCAGTAGTTAACTACTTAATCAAAGTTTTTGGTGCAGACCTTTTTGAAATAAATATCAAATTAAATTTAAAGAGAGATTAATAAGGAAGGAGGATACCGCTCCATTACAAAAGAAAGGGAATACAGCACTCTTTTTGCTTTAAAAAGCCGTTTTTATTAATCTAAATATTTTAATTAGTGTCTGTCAGAGAAATATAATCACTGTTACTTATATATATTTAAACCCAAAATAAAGTTAAAAATGCTGCTAATCAGGAAGCAAACATTAATAATAGAAAATGAGCATCTTGCAACCAAAAGACCCACAGGGATTAAGCCGTTAATATCTTAGGCAAGAAATGGTTTCCCAAAGCTTGCTCAGCTTAAACATATATTGCCCCTATGTATCTACAATAGTATAGCAACAGTTAACCTTAATAAACCTTATTTAACCTGGTTTTAATAATAATCATGCAACCTTATAAAACATACATAGTTGCTGAAGTGACCGTAATATGATTCTATTGGTTACTGAGGCGATGTTATAACTTTCTACAGGACTGCAGTCCCTTAAAGTGATACTCCAAAGGCTCACAGATGGTGTTTGTAACAAACTAATTGCCAGTCCCAAAGTTCAGGGAAATACAATGTTCCAAATCTGTTGCAAAGTTGCAGAATAACAGAGTACCTTATTGCTGGAGACCACCCTTAACGAAAGATGCTTAAAACTGCATGTTTATCTGAATCATGAAATTTTAACTTTGACTTTAGTAGCGTCCCTACATACCCAGAGACAGACACATACAAAGACACTAAGTCAAACACCCACGCACAGAGACACACCATTTCTTAGACACACTCTCATACTCATGCACACTCTCATACTCACGCACACTCTCATACTCATTCTTATACTCATGCACACTCTCATATACTCACGCACACTCTTATACTCACGCACACTCTAATACTCATGCACACTCTTATACTCACGCACACTCGCATACTCATGCACACTCTCATACTCACTCACACTCTTATACTCATGCACACTCTCATACGCACACCTTTTCTCAGACACACTCTCATACTCACGCACACTCTCATACTCACGCACACTCTCATGCTCACGCACACTCTCATACTCACGAACACTCTCAAACTCACGCACACTCATACTCATGCACACTCTCATACTCACACACCCTCTCATACTCACGCACACTCTCATACTCACGCACACTCTTATACTCACGCACACTCTCATATATACACACACACTCTCATATGCAATGCTAGAAGAGGATTACGCACTTGCAAACCTGCCTTATTGATACTTAGCTTTGTGGTCAGTTTAATTCACAGCATCATTTGATGGTCTACAATGACCTGGTATTTCTAGACTGGTCTGACTTCTTGTATTGAGTTATGTCAGTCTAATAATCTATCCTGAAAGGAAATACATCAGTACAATAAGCCCAGAGTTAACATAAATTGCAAACTACTATGTGTTGCCCTTTACATTGTATTATTGTAAGTCTACTGGAGACAGGCAGGCAGCAATAGAACAAAAACATAGAACTATAATAATTAGTTTTTCCTTATATAAGATACTAGTAGTGATCTAGCTGGTGTATGTTGTTTATTAGAAAGAGAAGCCTTTGCAAAATTATGTAATCTGCTACATTGCTCTGCTCTGCAACAAAATACCAAGAAAATGCAGTTATGCGCGCTATAGGGAATTTCACAAATGCAACAAAAGTTGCGTTATTTCACCCTCTATAGCGCAGCTAATACAAGTTTTGAAACCGCGGCCTTGTGCGTGCGATATGGTTGCGTTGAGCTCCATACCACACAAAATACAAGCGCTGTTTTGACGTGCTCATGCACACTTTCCCCATAAACATCAATGAGGAGAGCGGGTTAGATAAAAACTTAACACCTGCAATTGCGGAATGAAAAGCTCCGTAACGCAGCCCCATTGATGTCCATGGGGAAAAAAGGAACATTTAAACCTAACACCCTAACATAAACCCTAAGTCTAAACAGACCTAATCTGCTGCCCCCGACATCGCTGACACCTACATAAACTTATTAACCCCTAATCTGCCGCTCCCTATATCGCTGCCACCTAAATAAATCTATTAACCCCTAATCTGCCGCTCCGGATATTGCCGCCACTATACTAAAGTTATTACCCCTATTCCCTCACACCCCAACATCGCCCACACTCTAATAAAGACATTAACCCATATTCCGCCACTCCCCGACATTGCCACTTCTAAATAAAGCTATTAACCCCTAAACATCTGGCCTCCCACATCACTACCACTAAATAAACCTATTAAGCCCTAAACCGCCAGCCCCCCACATCGCAACTACCTAAATTAAACTATTAAACTCTAAACCTAACCCTAAACCTACCCGTAACCCTAACCCTAAACCAAACCCTAAACCTAAAACTCCCTAACTTTAACGTAATTAAAATAGAGCTACATTAAAGTTACAATTATTAACTAAATAATACCTATTTAAAACTAAATACATACCTGTAAAATAAAACCTTAGCTATAAGTTATATTGTAGCTATCTTAGGTTTTATTTTTATTTCACAGGTAAGTTTGTATTTATTTTAACTAGGTAGACTAGTTAGTAAATAGTTATTAACTATTTACTAACTACCTAGTTAAAATAAATGCAAACTTACCTGTGAAATAAAACCTAAGCTGCCTTACACTTAAACCTACCATTACAAAAAAGAAAAGAAAACTACCATTACAAAAAATAAAAAACACCTAAATTATAAAAAATAAAAAAACCTACCGTTATAAAAAATAACAAACAAAATTATCCAAAATAATAAAAAATATTCTAATACTCTTTTTAAAAAAAAATAACACTCCAAAATAAAAAACCCTAATCTATAATAAACTACCAAAGGGCCTTAAAGGGACAGTCAAGTATAAATTAAACTTTCATTATTCAGATAGGACTTTTAATTTTAATTGACTTTCCAATTTACTTTTATCATCAAATTTGCTTTTTTCCCTTGGTATTCTTAGTTTAAACTAAACATGGGTAGGCTCATATGCTAATTTCTAAGCCGTTGAGGGATGCCTCTTATCACGTGCTTTTTAAATCTCTTTTCAACACAAAGAGACAGAAAGTACACGTGGGCTATATAGATAACACTGTGTTCAGGCACAGAAAGTTATTTAAGATCTAGCACAATTCAATGCTAAATTTAAGACAATAGATAATAAACAGTCACAGTCATGTGATCAGGGGGCTGGAAGAAGGTTCCTAGATACAAGGTAATCACAAAGGTAAAAAGTACATTAATATAACTGTGTTGGTTATGCAAAACTGGGGAATGAGTAATAAAGGGATTATCTATCTTTTAAAACAATAACAATTCTATGGTTGACTGTCCCTTTAAAAGGGCCTTTTGTGGGCCCTTAAAAGGGCCTTTTGTAGGGCATTGCCTTAAAGATAACAGATATTTTCCTACAAAAGAAAAACAAACACCCCCTAACAGTATACAAACCCCCACCCCCCAAACCCACAAAATAAAGTAAAACCTAATCTACTCATTACCCTGAAAAGGGCATTTGTATAGGCATTGCACTTAAAAGGGCATTCAGCTCTTTTAAGATATGCACAACCCCGAAAATAAAAATAAAAATCCACCCAAACACCGCAAAATAAAAGAAACTTAATCTAGAATAAACTACCAATGGCCCTTAAAAGAACCTTTTGTAGGACATTGCAATAAAAATATCAGCTCTTTTTCTAAAAAAAAAGACCCACTAACATTACAAACCCCCACCCCCCCAAACCCACAAAATAAAAAAACCTATCTAAAAAAACAAATCTACCCATTGCCCCAAAAAAGGGCATTTGTATGTGCATTGCCCTTAAAAGGGCATTTAGCTCTTTTAAGAACTGCCCAACCCCTAAACTAAAAAAAAAAAAAACACCCAAAAAAACCTAACACTAACCCCTCTTTAGTTACTCACAGTTGCTGAAGTCCCGTTTAAAGGATCTTCATCCCGGTGGCTCCATCTTCATCCAGGCGGCTTCATCATCATCCAGACGGCATCTTCTATCTTCATCCCGGCGGCTTCTTCTATCTTAATCCCGGTGGCACGGCGCAAAGCGGGTCCGTCCTGAAGACATCTGGCGTGGAGCATCCTCTTCATATGGTCGCTGCTGTATACTGAATCTGAGAGCTACTGAAATACTATTGGCTATCCAAAACAGCCAATAGGATTAGAACTTCTGAAATTCTATTGGCTGTTCAAATCAGGATCAGGATGGACCCTCTCTGTGCCGTCGGGATGAAGATAGAAGACGCCGCCGGGATGAAAATAGAAGATGCCTCCTGGATGAACATGGAGCCGCTGGGATGAAGATCCTTCAAGCAGGACTTCAGCAACTGTGAGTACTTAAAGAGGGGTTAGTGTTAGGTTTTTTAAGGTTTTTTGGGTGCGTTTTTTTTTAGATTAGAGGTTGGGCAGTTCTTAAAAGAGCTAAATGCCCTTTTAAGGGCAAGAAAAATAGTTAAATGCCCTTTTAAGGGCAATGCCATGCCCATACAAATGCCCTTTCCAGGGCAATGGGTAGATTAGGTTTTTGTTAGAGTTAGGTGATTTCATTTTGGGGGGTTGGTTAGGTGGTGGGTTTTACTGTTGGGGGGTCTTTGTATTTTTTTTACAAGAGCTGTTTAACTTAGGGCAATGCCCCACAAAAGGCCCTTTTAAGGGCTATTGGTAGTTTATTGTAGGCTAGGTTTTTTTTTTATTTTGGGTGGGCTTTTTTATTTTTACAGGGCTATTAGATTGGGTGTAATTTTTTTTTATTTTGGATAATTTCGTTTGTTATTTATTTTATTTTTTGTAATTAGATTGTAATTTTTATATAAATTTTATAGTAGTGTTATGATTTGTTTAATGTGTATTTTAGTTTTCTTTAATTGGTAGTTAGTTTAGTTTTAGTTTAATAGTTATATTAGTTTAATTGTTAGTTTAAACTTAGTTTTTTTTAATTTTACAAGGTAAGTTTTAATTTAATTTAAGATAGGGAAATTGTAATTTTAATATAAAGTTAGGGGGGCGTTAGGTTTAGGGGTTACTAGTTTAAATTAGTTTATTGCAATGTGGGGGGCTTTTCGGTTTAGGGGTTAATAGTTTAATTTAGTATATTTTGTTGTGGGGGGCTTTTGGTTTAGGGGGTTAATAGATTTATTATAGTGGCGGCGGTATCAGGGAGCGGTGGAATAGGAGTTAATAACTTTAGTATAGTGAGGCCGATGTGGGCAGATGGCAGATTAGGGGTTAATACTATTTAAATAGTGTTTGCGATGCGGGAGGACGGCGGTTTAGGGGTTAATAACTTTATAATAGTGACGACGATGTCGGGGAGTGGCGGAATAGGGGTTAATAAATGTTATTAATGGTGGCGATGTTGGGAGAGGCAGATTAGGGGTTAATAACTTTAATATAGTATTTGCAATGCAGGAGGGCCTCAGTTTAGGGGTTAATAGGTAGTTTATGTGTGTTAGTATACTTTGTGACAGTTTAGTTATGAGTTTTATGTAACAGTTTTGTAGCGTAAAACTCATAACTACTGCTCTCAGATTGTGAATATAGGCTGGAACGCAAGCTTTTTAGCCTCACCGCAAAACTCATAATGGCTGCGCTATGGAAGTCCCATAAAAAACATAATTTATGTAAGAACTTACCTGATAAATTCCTTTCTTTCATATTAGCAAGAGTCTATGAGCTAGTGACTTATGGGATATACATTCCTACCAGGAGGGGCAAAGTTTCCCAAACCTTAAAATGCCTATAAATACACCCCTCGCCACACCCACAATTCAGTTTAACGAATAGCCAAGAAGTGGGGTGATAAAAAAGGAGCGAAAGCATCATAAATTTAAGGAATTGGAATAATTGTGCTTTATACAAAAAAATAATAACCACCACAAAAAAAGGGTGGGTCTCATGGACTCTTGCTAATATGAAAGAAAGGAATTTATCAGGTAAGTTCTTACATAAATTATGTTTTCTTTCATGTAATTAGCAAGAGAGTCCATTAGCTAGTGACGTATGGGATAGTAGATACCCAAGATGTGGAACTTCCACGCAAGAGTCACTAGAGAGGGAGGGATAAAATAAAGACAGCCAATTCCGCTGAAAAAAATAATCCACAACCCAAATCAAAAAGTTTTAATCTTATAATGAAAAAAACTGAAATTATAAGCAGACGAATCAAACAGAAACAGCTGCCTGAAGTACTTTTCTACCAAAAACTGCTTCAGAAGAAGAAAACACATCAAAATGGTAGAATTTATTAAAAGTATGCAAATAAGACCAAGTTACTGCTTTGCAAATCTGATCAACAGAATCTTCATTCCTAAAAGCCCAGGAAGTAGAGACTGACCTAGTAGAATGAGCCGTAATTCTTTGAGGCGGGAACTTACCCAACTCCACAGAAGCATGATGAATCAAAGACTTTAACCAAGACGGCAAAAAATGGCAGAAGCCTTCTGACCTTTCCTGGAACCAGAAAAGATAACAACTAGACTAGAAGTCTTTCTAAAATCTTTAGTAGCTTCAACATAATATTTTAAAACTCTAACTACATCCAACAAATGTAATGACCTTTCCTTAGAATTCTTAGGATTAGGCCATAATGAAGGGACAACAATTTCTCTACTAATGTTGTTAGAATTCACAACCTTAGGCAAAAATTTAAATGAAGTCCGCAACACTGCCTTATCCTGATGAAAAATCAGAAAAGGAGATTCACAAGAAAGAGCAGATAATTTAGAGACTCTTCTGGCAGGAACAATACTTTCCAGGAAAGTAATTTAATGTCCAGAGAATGCATAGGCTCAAACGGAGGAGCCTGTAAAGCTGACAAAACCAAATTAAGACTCCAAGGAGGAGAGATTGGCTTAATGACAGGTTTGATACGTACCAAAGCCTTTACAAAACAACGAATATCAGGAAGATGAGCAATCTTTCTGTGAAAAAGAACAGAAAGAGCAGATATGTGTCCTTTCAAGGAATTTGCAGACAAACCTTTATCCAAACCATCCTGAAGAAATTGTAAAATTCTAGGAATTCTGAAAGAATGCCAGGAGAATTTATGAGAAGAACACCAAGAGATGTAAGTCTTCCAAACCCGATAATAAATCTTCCTAGAGACAGATTTTCGAGCCTGTAACATAGTATTAATCACTGAGTCAGAGAAACCTCTATGACTAAGAATTAAGCGTTCAATTTCCATACCTTCAAATTTAATGATTTGAGATCCTGATGGAAAAATGGACCTTGAGATAGAAGGTCTGGTCTTAACGGAAGTGTCCAAGGTTTGCAACTGGCCATCCAAACGAGATCCGCAAACCAAAACCTGTGTGGCCATGCTGGAGCCACCAGCAGTACACATGAGCACTCCATTAGAATTTTGGAGATTACTTTCGGAAGAAGAACTAGAGGCGGAAAGATATAAGCAGGATGATAATTCCAAGGAATTGATAACGCATCCACGGCTTCCGCCTGAGGATCCCGAGATCTGGATAGATACCTGGGAAGTTTCTTGTTCAGATGAGAGGCCATCAGATCTATTTCTGGGAGACCCCAGATTTGCACAATCTGTTGAAAAACCTCTGGATAAAGAGACCATTCGCCCTGATGTAACATCTGGCGACTGAGATAATCCGCTTCCCAATTGTCTACACCTGGGATGTGAACCGCAGAAATTAGACAAGAGCTGGATTCCGCCCATACCAGTATCCGAGATACTTCTCTCATAGCTTGAGGACTGTGAGTCCCACCTTGATGATTGACATATGCCACGGTCGTGACATTGTCTGTTTGAAAACAAATAAACGATTCTCTCTTTAGAAGAACTGAAGAGCTCTGAAAATCGCACAGAGTTCCAAAATGTTGATTGGTAATCTCGCCTCCTGAGATTCCCAAACCCCCTGCGCCGTCAGAGATCCCCATACAGCTCCCCAACCTGAAAGACTCGCATCTGTTGAGATCACAGTCCAGGTTGGACGAACAAAAGAGGCCCCTTGAATTAAACGATGGTGATCCATCCACCAAGTTAGAGATGATCGAACATTGGGATTTAAGGATATTTTTTGTGATATCCTTGTATAATCCCTGCACCATTGGTTCAGCATACAAAGCTGAAGTGGTCTCGTATGAAAACGAGCAAAAGGGATCGCGTCCGAAGCAGCAGTCATGAGACCTAAAATCTCCATGCATAATGCTACCTGAAGGGAACAATTGAGAATGAAGGTTTTGACAGGCTGAAACCAATTTCAAACATCTCTTTTCTGTCAGAGACAAAGTCATGGACACTGAATCTATTTGGAAACCTAAAAAGGTTGCTCTTGTCTGAGGAATCAAAGAACTTTTTGGTAAATTGATCCTCCAACCATGTCTTTGAAGAAACAACACAAGTTGATTCGTGTGAGATTCTGCAGAATGTAAAGACTGAGCTAGTATCAAGATATCGTCCAAATAAGGAAATACCGCAATACCCTGTTCTCTGATTACAGAGAGAAGGGCACCTAGAACCTTCGAAAAGATCCTTGGCGCAGTTGCTAGACCGAATGGAAGGGCAATAAACTGGTAATGCTTGTCTAGAAAAGAGAATCTCAGAAACTGGTGGTGATCTGAGTGAATAGGAATATGCAGGTATGCATCCTGTAAGTCTATTGTTGACATATAATGCCCTTGCTGAACAAAAGGCATAATAGTTCTTATAGTCACCATTTTGAATGTTGGTGTACTTACATATCGATTCAATATTTTTAAATCTAGAACTGGTCTGAAAGAATTCTCTTTCTTTGGCACAATGAATAGATTTGAATAAAACCCCAAACCCTGTTCCAGAACTGGAACTGGCATAATTACCCCAGCTAACTCTAGGTCTGAAACGCATTTCAGAAACACCTGAGCTTTCACTGGGTTTACCGGAATGCGTGAGAGAAAAAATCTTCTCACAGGTGGTCTTACCTTGAAACCTATTCTGTACCCTAGAGAAACAATGTTCTGAATCCAAAGATTGTGAATCGAATTGCTCCAAACATCTTTGAAAAATCGTAACCTGCCCCCTACCAGCTGCGCTGGAATGAGGGCCGCACCTTCATGCGGATTTAGGAGCAGGTTTTGACTTTCTGAAAGGCTTGGATTTATTCCAGACTGGATTAGGTTTCCAACCAGAAACCGTTCCTTTAGGAGAAGGGTCGGGCTTTTGTTCTCTATTTTGACGAAAGGAACGAAAACGATTAGCAGCCCTAAAATTACTTTTGGATTTTTTGCCCTGGGGCAAAAAGGCACCCTTCCCTCCAGTAACAGTTGAAATTATCGAATCCAACTGAGAACCAAACAACTTATTACCTTGGAAGGAGAGAGAAAGCAAAGTTGACTTAGAAGTCATATCTACATTCCAAGATTTAAGCCATAAAGCTCTTCTGGCTAAAATAACTAAAGACATATACCTGACATCAATTCTAATGATATCAAATATGGCATCACAGACAAAGTTATTAGCATGTTGAAGAAGTTTAACAATGCTATATGCATTATGATCTGTTACTTGTTGCGCTAAAGTCTCCAACCAAAAAGTTGGAGCTGCAGCAACATCAGCCAAAGATATAGCAGGTCTGAGTAAATTGCCTGAACATAAATAAGCTTTTCTTAAAAAAGATTCAATCTTTCTATCTAAAGGATCTTTAAACGAAGTGCTATCTGCTGTAGGAATAGCAGTACGTTTAGCAAGGGTAGAGATAGCTCCATCGACTTTAGGGATTTTATCCCAAAACTCCAATCTATCAGATGGCACAGGGTACAATTTCTTAAACCTTGGAGAAGGAGTAAATGATGTACCCAAACTATCCCATTCCCTAGCAATCACCTCTGAGATAGCATCAGGAACTGGAAAAACTTCCGGAATTAACACATGAGGCTTATAAACCGAATTTAAACGTATAGCAGTTTTAGTATCAGGAGGACTGGATTCCTCCATATCTAATGCAATCAAAACTTCTTTTAGTAATGAACGAATAAACTCCATTTTAAATAAATATGAGGATTTATCAGAATCAATATCTGTAGTAGAATCTTCTAATCCAGAAAAAACCTCATCAGAATCAGATAAGTCATAATGATGACGGTCACCTACAAACTCATCTGAGATGTGAGAAGTCTTGAAAGACCTTTTACGTTTATTGGAAGGAGGAATAACAGACAGAGCCTTCCTAATAGAGTTAGAAACAAATTATTTTACATTAACAGGAACATCCTGAACCTTAGATGTTGAAGGAACAACAACAGGTAAAGGATTATTACTAATGGAGACACAATCAGCATTGGAAAGTTTATCATGACAACTTTCAAAAACTACAGCTGGAGGAATAGATACCACAGGTTTACAACATATGCACTTAACTTTGGTAGGACCAGCATCAGGCAATGTCTGTTCATTAGTAGATTTTGATCCAGGGTCGGGATGAGACATCTTGCAATATGTAATAGAAAAAACAATATATAAAGCAAAATTATCAAATTCCTTAAATGACAGTTTCAGGAATGGGAAAGAATGCAAAAAAATAAGCTTCTAGCAACCAGAATCAATGAAGAAAAATGTTTAAATAATGTGAGTAAAAGAGACGCCCCATTTTTTTGGCGCAAAAAAATGTCTAAATACGCATGCGTAACAGAATACAACTTCCGGTAAAAAATTACTGCGCCGGAAGTGACGAGAATTTTTAGCGCCAAAAAAAGAACGCGCCAAAAAATATCAAAAAATAAAAAGGAACATTTCCCGCCCCCGCGAGCTTAACAGCACGCAGGAAAAAATGGCCAAATGAAAACATTTTCAAGGTAAGAAAAAATAATTAAATGCATTATCCCAATAATGAAACTGACAGTCTGAAAATAAGGAATACCGTTTATCCTGAATCAAGGCAAATATAAGTTTATAGACATATATTTAGAACTTTACATATAAAGTGCCCAACCATAGCGTAGAGTGTCACAAAGAATAAGACATACTTACCCCAGGACACTCCTCCGCATAAAGCATATAGCCAAACCAGTACTGAAACGAGAATCAGTAGAGGTAATGGTATATAAGAGTATATCGTCGATCTGAAAAGGGAGGTAGGAGAAGAAATCTCTACGACCGATAACAGAGAGCCTATGAAAAAGATCCCCTAGAGGTAGACCATTGTTCTCGAATAGGCAATACTCTCTTCACATCCCTCTGACATTCGCTGCACTCTGAGAGGAAAACCGGGCTTCAACCTGTTGCGAAGCGCATATCAACGTAGAATCTAAGCACAAACTTATTTCACCACCTCCACGGGAGGCAAAGTTTGTAAAACTGAATTGTGGGTGTGGTGAGGGGTGTATTTATAGGCATTTTAAGGTTTGGGAAACTTTGCCCCTCCTGGTAGGAATGTATATCCCATACGTCACTAGCTCATGGACTCTTGCTAATTACATGAAAGAAAACGTAATTTTTACGTGTGCAGGACTAACGTTGCGTTACAGTCTAAAAGGCTTGCGGTACAGCAATACCGACAAAGCTTGTAATGGCTGCGGTGCTGTTTTTATGCTGAAATTACCATTTTTTCAGCGTTAAAACCCAAACGCAAAACTTGTAATCTAGGTGTTTGTTACTTATTTATAGGTCCCGGACCGGTGCCTCCGTCATACAGACGTGTCACTATTACTTAGGTCTGTGTACAATGGTTGGATGCAGGTCTATATGGATTAAAGCTGTACTGCTGCTGCTCAGTATTTCAAGTGATTAAACAGAGACAGTTTCTGCATCTGTCACAGTATAGACAAAATTAGACATAACAAAGTTTGCAGGGCAGGCACTGCAAATGGAAAACAATGACAATGCTGTTCCTCCTGCAGGCTGCATCCGACACTAGTGTTCTTGCTGTAAAAGCTTGCATGCAGGATATAGCGTGTGGGCTTTAATTTATATTTTTATTTTTACATTTAAAACTTCCAGCGTGAGGCCGAGTGTGCTGCACCTATCGCACCCACATAGAGCCGGCCCTGCCTCTGAGCCTGGGTGCGGTGTCATAGGCTGCAGCTCCAATAGCCCCTATGTTAACCCCCTGATGGCGGAGCTGCCTGGGATTGATGCAAGGCATTAGGCTGCCGCCTCGCCCTAAGGCAGGCCCTGCTTAAAAACATATGTACGCATATATATTCAGTGGGTATTGAAAAGAATCCCCCCCCCCCCCCCTTGAAAATAATCACATTTTGTTGCTTTGCCGTCTGAAATAAAGACAAATACATTTTTTGTTTATCCAGTTGTTATTACTTGTAACATCCAAGTCCAAATATTTTTTATCAGACAGTGTTTATATGAGTGTAACTGTACTTTTACATGCATTTATGTTGTGTTTAATTAAACTTTTTTTCTTCCCCTAACCTTTAGGCAAGCTCTCAAATTGCGCTAACAAAACAAGTGTAAATCGCAATTGCGATCAAGTGAACACATTTACTTTCAACTCGTAATATGTGCACAGTATTGATTGCGCGCAACAGTTTGCACAACACTAGTAATCCGTAATTGTAACACCCTTCACATTGTATTTTATATATATATATATATATATATATATATATATATATATATATAATATATATATAATATATATATATATATATATATATATTATATACACCAATAATCATGGAAGGTGCTGGAGAGATGGATGGTATAGGGGTATGGGTAAGAGATTTCCTAGCCGTCTCTGAAAATATTGACCTGGTTTTTCATGTATTTAATTGAGATATAGTTCATTGCTTAATGTCACAGCATTGATTGGTTAGGGTCAAAATGATTTGGTAATTAGAAATACTGCTTCCGAAACTTATAGCCTACAAATTATAATCACCCCAGACACGTTTGCCTGGGGTGATTAACAGTCTCTACTCGCACGCCAGAAAGCTGGAAATAATATGCTGTCCGCTTGTGCAATGGTAAATGCGGGCAGCATATTATTGCCCGCTTTCTGATATCCTTGGCGGATAGGTTCACAGAAGTGAACCCTGTCTGTCCAGGTTTTGTTAAATGGGGCCCATTGTGTGTTTTGACTGTAAATTAGAAGCAATAGAATACTTTTATATTGTGTATTCATCTCCTGGGAAGTTTTGTTTTTACTATACAATGGTGTGTGAACACAGGAAGTACAACATAATGTGGATCAGAAAGATAATCTGGCTCACTGTTGCTTCACTTCTTATTACAAATATTCCCCTTAGCAAGCAAAAGATGTGTTTATTATCTTGGTAGATATCCAGTACATCCAATAAATACATGATAATCCATAATTATGGCAAAAAGATTATTTACAAATATTAATTCAGAATAGGTTTTTAAATGGAAAAATAAACAGTTACAATAAACAGGAATATCATTATAGTTGTTATCCCTCTTTCCTAGCATTTGCCCTATGTCATTTACATTTCTCTAGAACAATAGCGGTCGGTGCTAATTGTAACAAACCATTTACTCGGCTAGATCATAGTGATAACATAGTTTATATTAGTGTGTCCTGTTATCAGACTATGTCTGACTCCCTATCAGTAGTCAGGATGTTCATTCTACATATTCAGTATTGTTCTCCAGCAATGTGACAAAGTGAATGTGTAAATATCTTGTATTTCTTTCATCAACCTCATCTACTATGACACATGTGAATGTGTAAATATACTTTGTACTTATCTTGTATTTCTTTCATCAACCTCATCTACTATGACACATGTATCATGACTATTTACATGGATTTTGATATAACTAATGAAAATACAAACATGGCTGGCAGCAATAATGCAAGTTTTTTTTTTTTCATTTTGGATCCACGATTCTAATTTATTTTATTTTGTTTCAGTGACATTTATTTTTCTTCTATATTTTTTTTGATATGTTGAGAGATCTGGAAGTTTATAAATATTAGCAGGTTAGTTATAAACCTCCCACTCATAAAAATTATATAAAATAGAGCATACTTTTTGTATCATATTATATTATAAAATGTTGTGTAAGAATTGGGGTATATGGTTTATGTCTGCAATAAAGACAGTTTAAGTAACTAAACTTAGAGTTAGACATTTTGGGCCAGATTACAATTTTTTTTTTTGCGTAAGTGAAAACTGTGCTAGGAGTTTCATTTTTGTGCTAGTCAAGTTGCATTCGTATTACAAGTTAAAAAAAAACATATTTTGCGCTATCAATAACCCGAATAGTGCAAAAAAATTCACTTAAGTTTTCACGTGCGTGTGCATATATTCCCCCACATAGAGAGATCAATGGAGTAAAAAGTGGGGGGAAAAACTAACACCCGAGATCGGGCAAACGCCATCGCCTTTTTGCATTCCCCATAAAAGTCAATGGAAATTTTTTTGAAAAAAAAAACAAACACCCATTGCGCAAACAACATAGCATATCCGCATTAGCAAACGTGAAATGGTTACAGTAAATACATAGGCCTCTATGTACAGTGCGGATCAGGTCCTACAGACATCGCTGAATACGGCGAGCAATATGCTCGCCGTATTCAGCATTGCACCAGCAGCTCACAAGAGCTGCTAGTGCAACGCCGCCCCCTGCAGACTTGCGGCCAATGGGCCGTCAGCAGGTGGGTGTCAATCAACCCGATCGTACTCAATCGGGTTGATTTCCGGCGATGTCTGTCCGCCTGCTCAGAGCAGGCAGACAGGTTATGGAGCAGCGATCTTTGTGACCGCTGCTTCATAACTGCTGTTTCTGGCGAGCCTGCAGGCTCGCCAGAAACACGGGGCATCAAGCTCCATTCGGAGCTTGATACATATGCCCCATAGTTGAAACCTTTATTAAATATAAATATTGCATAAATATGTTTTATCATGTTTTTATCTGCTTAATGGCAAAGGGCTCTAATGCACTTATATATATACATATACATATATATATATATATATATATATATATATATATATATATATGTATATATATATATATATAATGTCCCTATATGTGTACATATATATGTTTTATATGTGTATATATGACTGTAAATACACATTTAAATACTTTAATATATATATGTACACATATATAAACATATCTATATACATACACATACATCTGTGTGTCTCAATGTTAAAGCCCTTTGCCTGCCTTTTTTTTTCTAACACCCGAGATCTCATATATTGTATTTGAGCCCTTAGAACTTTTTGTGCAATATTTTTTTGAAATACTTTTTATTAAACAATGTTAATATGAGTGTAACTGTACTTTGTAATGTATTTTTTATGTGTTTTGTGCAACTGTGTTGCACAGCTCTGAAAATGCAGTAAGGATTGAAGTGTAAAGGGCGACTGCGCTAGCGCAATCACAATTTTGCTCCACTTATAATATCAGCAAAATTAAAATAGCTTGCAAAAACACGATTACGCTAGCGCAAAATCGTTTGTGCCTCACTTGTAATCTAGCCCCTTATGTTGTGCTATTTGGTAAACACTCAACTCCATCATTTGCATCATTTGCATTTTTTTAAACATTTCGTAATCATTTACGTGAAAATATCAATCTTTTAATACTAATATTGCATTTTAAACATCACATCATAATCAACCATCAAATTTGTATTGTTTAAAAAAAAAATAATCAGTTTATTACTCATTCCCCAGTTTTGCATAACCAACACTGTTATAATAATACGCATTTTACCTCTGTGATTACCTTGTATATAAGCCTCTGCAGACTGCACCCTTTCTTAGTGCTTAATGGTGATTCATAAATAATTCCACAGGAGTGAGCACAATGTTACCTATATTGCACACATGAATTAGCACTGTCTAGCTGTGAAACGCTAATAAAATGCACTGAGAAAAGAGGCAGCCTTCAAAGGTTTAGAAATCAGCCAATGGGTTAGATTTATTAAAATGTGGATCAGCGGATCATGTCCGCCTGACATCGCTAAATGCCGACAGTATACGCTGTCAGCATTTAACATTGCACAAGCATTTCTGGTTAAATGCTTGTGCAATGCCGCCCCCTGCACATTTGCGGCCAATCGACCGCTAGCAGGGGGTGTCAATCATCCCGATTGTATCCGATCGGATGATTGCTGTCCGCTACCTCAGAGGTGGCGGATGAGTTAAGGAGCAGGGATCTTACGATCGCTGCTTCTTAACTTAAGTTTCAGGAGGACCTGAAACTTCGGGGGTAGATTGCAGCATCCGTTGCTTGATAAATCTATCCCTATGGGTCTACCTAGGTTTAGCTTTCAACAAAGAATACAGAGAACAAAGCAAATTTGATGATAACAGTAAATTGGAAAGTTGTTTAAAATTGCATGCCCTATCTGAAACATGAACTTTACTGCCCGTTTAACTTTCCTTTGCTTATAATTAAAAGTCAGGTTTAACTTATAATGTGTGACAAGGTTCTTGCACTCTGTTTTGTGCAAACAATTTGGCAGTTATTTAAAAAATTTTGGTCACAATGCGTTGTAACCCAAGAGAAATCTTTATTTTGAAAAGATTTTTATTGAGTTTTTTTTTTGATAATTCAAAAAAAAAAGAAACATAACAGGTTTAGACATGTACATTCAGCATATTAATACAATTGGTAGATTTCTAATGTTGTCATGTTTATTAGCATTTTAACAATTTTATGATCTATACATTCTTCCACTATAATCTCAAGGTTTCGTGAGGATAGCATGAGTAAAAAATAAACAATGATCAGTAATAAACAGGTGGGACTTGGCCCCGGCTCTCTCCCGAGTCCCCCCACATTTAAAATATGAACCCTATGGGGTTCCTGTAACTCTTTGTCTGATAGCTTCATAGTGCATAATGAATGGTTCCCACTGTGTTATGAACTCTTCCTTCCTATTTAGGGTTTCTGCTGCTAAACTAGCCATTTCGTAATGGTAATTTATTTTTTTCTTGATAGCTATAAAACTCGGAGGTGTAGTTTTCCAGTGTTGCGCAATGCAGATTCTAACTACTGTGCAAATGGTCATCACTATTTTTTGGTGTTGCTCCAGAATGTTAGGGATCGGAAAGTGCAATAATGCTTGTTCAGGAGATAGTGTAATGTGTTTATGGAAAATTGAACTTAGGAGCACTGAGGTTTTTTCCCAGATCTCTCTGGCCCTATCACACTTCCACCACATGTGGATATATGTTCCCCTTTCATTACACCCTCTGTAACAAGGATTTAATGATGGTCTTTCTGAATCTCCAAATCTTGTCGGATAAATGTACCATTTGAACGCTACCTTAAGGTAGTTCTCCTTCAGAATGGCATTATGAGTAAACGATAACCCTTTCGCTAAATTAATCTTCCAGGTCTCTAGAGACCAGGTCTTATCTAAGTCTTTTTCCCATTTCAATATGTTTGAAGGCTTTGTTTCTCCGAGTTGATTATTAAATGTAGGGTATAGTAGGGAGATAGTCCCATGAGTTACCTCTTTGGATAAGCAGATTGACTCAAAGGCTGTGTTCATTGGTAATCTTGAAAGCACTGTAATCTCTCTAATTCTGGATTTTAATTGTAAATAGTGGTACCATATATTTTTATCTTGAGGGTCTATATCTCTATATTGTTCATATGAAAGGAAACCGCCATCTAGGTATACATCCGCTATTCTATATAGTCCTTTATTTTTTCTGTGTCTCTGAGTCAATTGTGGTCTCTGGTAAGACTAAAGGAGTCAGTTTAAAACTATTTTGAATTAGGGGATATCTCGTTTTCAGTTTATTCCACAAGAAAATCGTGTGGGCTATTGCTACATATTTAAGTAGAGGAGGGGAGCTATATTTTTTTGGGGTCCAGAGTAGCCTAGAGATCTGGTCTGTGTTGGCAATCTGTGATTCTTTTTTTGTCCATAAAGGTTGTAAGGTCTTGTTAAACCAGTGTGTCGTTTGGGCCATGCGGGCCGAGTAGTAATACGATGTCAGGTTAGGGAGACCCACTCCTCCCTCCCTCCTATGTGTGCTCATAATTCTTTTATGTATTCTGGGGCGTTTTCCCTGCCAAATGAAACGCAGGATATCTCTCTGCAGGACGTTAAGTTCTGACATGGGGATAGAGATTGGTCCAAGAGAAATCTTTAAAGGAAACCACAACACCTGGTTCAAATATTCTAAACTAACTTGTTCTAATTAGTGATGTTGCGAATAGTTCGCCGGCGAATAGTTCCTGGCGAACATAGCATGTTCGCGTTCGCCGCAGCGGGCGAACATATGCAATGTTTGATCCGCCCCCTATTCATCATCATTGAGTAAACTTTGACCCTCTACCTCACAGTCAGCAGACTCATTACAGCCAATCAGCAGCAGACACTCCCTCCCAGACCCTCCCACCTCCTGGACAGCATCCATTTTAGATTCATTTGGAAGCTGCATTCTTAGTGAGAGGAGGGACAGTATAGCTGCTGCTGATTAAATAGGGAAATTGATAGCTAGGCTAGTGTATTCAGTGTCCACTACAGTCCTGAAGGACTCATCTGATCTCTGCTGTAAGGACAGCGCCCCAAAAAGCCCTTTTTAGGGCTAGAACATCAGTCTGTTTTTTGTTTTTTTTCCTGTGTAATCTAATTGCAGTTGCCTGCCTGCCAAGCCACTTGCCCAGTGCCACCACTCATATCTGGTGTAACAGTAGTGTAAATTATAAAAAAAAAACTTTTTTGATGGTGAAACATCAGTCTGCTAGTGTAATCTAATTGCAGTTGCCTGCCTGCCAGCGTGTGTGCCAGGCCCACTTGCCCAGTGCCACCACTCACAGTGTATACTGTGCCCACTTGTCAAGTGCCACCACTCATATCTGGTGTAACAGTAGTGTAAATTTAAAAAAAAAAAACTTTTTTGACTGTGAAACATCTGTCTGCTTGTGTAATCTAATTGCAGTTGCCTGCCTGCCAGCGTGTGTGCCAGGCCCACTTGCCCAGTGCCACCACTCATATCTGGTGTAACAGTAGTGTAAATTTAAAAAAAAAACTTTTTTGACTGTGAAACATCAGTCTGCTAGTGTAATCTAATTGCAGTTGCCTGCCTGCCAGCGTGTGTGCCAGATCCACTTGCTCAGTGCCACCACTCATATCTGGTGTAACAGTAGCGTAAATTTTAAAAAAAAAACTTTTTTGACTGTGAAACATCAGTCTGCTAGTGTAATCTAATTGCAGTTGCGTGTGTGCCAGGCCCACTTGCCCAGTGCCACCACTCATATCTGGTGTAACAGTAGTGTAAATTTAAAAAAAAAAAAACTTTTTTTTGACTGTGAAACATCAGTCTGCTAGTGTAATCTAATTGCAGTTGCCTGCCTGCCAGCGTGTGTGCCAGGCCCACTTGCCCAGTGCCACCACTCATATCTGGTGTAACAATAGTGTAAATTTAAAAAAAAAAAACTTTTTTGACTGTGAAACATCAGTCTGCTACTGTAATCTAATTGCAGTTTCCTGCCAGCGTGTGTGCCAGGCTCACAGTGTATACTGTGCCCACTTGCCCAGTGCCACCACTCATATCTGGTGTAACAATAGTGTAAATTTAAAAAAAAAAACTTTTTTGACTGTGAAACATCAGTCTGCTTGTGTAATCTAATTGCAGTTGCCTGCCTGCCAGCGTGTGTGCCAGGCCCACTTGCCCAGTGCCACCACTCCTATCTGGTGTAACAGTAGTGTAAATGTAAAAAAAAAAAAACTTTTTTGACTGTGAAACATCAGTCTGCTTGTGTAATCTAATTGCAGTGGCCTGCCTGCCAGCGTGTGTGCAAGGCCCACTTGCCCAGTGCCACCACTCATATCTGGTGTAACAGTAGTGTAAATTATATAAAAAAAACTTTTTTGACTGTGAAACATCAGTCTGCTAGTGTAATCTAATTGCAGTTGCCTGCCTGCCAGCGTGTGTGCCAGGCTCACAGCGTATACAGTGCCCACTTGCCCAGTGCCACCACTCATATCTGGTGTAACAGTAGTGTAAATTTAAAAAAAACTAATTTTTTTGAATGTGGAACATCAGTCTGCTTGTGTAATCTAATTGCAGTTGCCTGCCTGCCAGCGTGTGTGCCAGGCTCACAGCGTATACTGTGCCCACTTACCCAGTGCCACCACTCATATCTTGTTTAATAGTAGTGTAAGTGTACATTTAAAAAAAAAAAAAATTGGACTGTGAAACATCAGTCTGCTTTTTTGTGTCAGACTCACAGCGTATACTGTGCCCACTTGCCCAGTGCCACCACTCATATCTTGTTTAATAGTAGTGTAAGTGTACATTTAAAAAAAAAAAATTTTTTTGGACTGTGAAACATCAGTCTGCTTTCTTGTGTCAGGCTCACAGCGTATACTGTGCCCACTTGCCCAGTGCCACCACTCATATCTTGTTTAATAGTAGTGTAAGTGTACATTTAAAAAAATAAAAACTTTTTGGACTGTGAAACATCAGTCTGCTTTTTTGTGTCAGGCTCACAGCGTATACTGTGCCCACTTGCCCAGTGCCACCACTCATATCTTGTTTAATAGTAGTGTAAGTGTACATTTAAAAAAAAAAAAATTTGGACTGTGAAACATCAGTCTGCTTTTTTGTGTCAGGCTCACAGCGTATACTGTGCCTACTTGCCCAGTGCCACCACTCATATCTTGTTTAATAGTAGTGTAAGTGTACATTTAAAAAAAAAAGTTTTTGGACTGTAAAACATCAGTCTGCTTTTTTGTGTCAGGCTCACAGCGTATACTGTGCCCACTTGCCCAGTGCCACCACTCATATCTTGTTTAATAGTAGTGTAAGTGTACATTTAAAAAAATAAAAACTTTTTGGACTGTGTAACATTAGTCTGCTTTTTTGTGTCAGGCTCACAGCGTATACTGTGCCCACTTGCCCAGTGCCACCACTCATATCTTGTTTAATAGTAGTGTAAGTGTACATTTAAAAATAATAATAATTTTTGGACTGTGAAACATCAGTCTGCTTTTTTGTGTCAGGCTCACAGCGTATACTGTGCCCACTTGCCCAGTGCCACCACTCATATCTTGTTTAATTGTAGTGTAAGTGTACATTTAAAAAAAAAATAATAATGATAATGCCGCCACTTCACTTGATCTGTCAGAGGAGTTATTTACACATCAGTTGGAAGAAATGAGTGATGCGCAACCATCATTGACAGAGGATGTAGATAACAGGGATATGTCTCAGTCAGGCAGCATTACAGACATGGACGTACGGTGTGATGATGATGATGTTGTACACACTGCTGCTTCCTTTGTTGATTCGTCAGATACAAGTGAAGCGGTTGATGATGATGATGCATCCGTGGATGTCACGTGGGTGCCCGCTAGAAAAGAAGAAGAACAGGGGGAAAGTTCAGATGGGGAGACAGTGAGGAGGAGACAAGTTGGAAGCAGGGGGAGGTCGTCGCAAGGAGCTAGTGGTACAGTCAGACAGCATGCATCGGCACCCGGGGTCAGCCAGACAGCACGCCAATCAACGCATGCTGTTGCCACCACCAGAATGCCGTCATCACAGAGCTCAGCAGTGTGGCATTTTTTTGTGTGTCTGCCTCTGACAACAGCGATGCCATTTGCAACCTGTGCCAAAAGAAACTGAGTCGTGGGAAGTCCAACACCCACCTAGGTACAACTGCTTTGCGAAGGCACATGATCGCACATCACAAACGTCTATGGGATCAATACATGAGTACAAGCAGCACACAAACTCAAAGCCGCCATCCTCCTCCTGGTCCAGCATCTTCAGCCACATCAACCACTGCTGTCCTCCTTGCCCCCTCTCAACCATCCGCCACTCCGTCTCTCTTCCGGAGCAGTTCCTGCTCATCTGCCCACAGTCAGGTGTCTGTCAAGGACATGTTTGAGTGTAAGAAGCCAATGTCACAAAGTCACCCCCTTGCCCGGCGTCTGACAGCTGGCTTGTCTGAACTCTTAGCCCGCCAGCTTTTACCATACAAGCTGGTGGAGTCTGAGGCATTCAAAAAATTTGTAGCTATTGGGACACCGCAGTGGAAGAAACCCGGACGAAATTTCTTTGCACAAAAGGCAATCCCCAACCTGTACTTGATTGTGCGAAAGGAAGTAATGGCATGTCTAGCACACAGTGTTGGGGCAAGGGTCCATCTGACCACTGATAGCTGGTCTACAAAGCATGGTCAGGGCAGGTATATCACCTACACTGCGCATTGGGTAAACCTGCTGATGGCTGCCAAGCATGGAATGCGTGGCTCTGCAGAGGAGTTGGTGACACCGCCACGACTTGCAGGCAGGCCTGCTGCCACCTCCTCTACTCCTCCTACTCCATCCTCTTCCATAACCTCCTCGGCTGAGTCCTCTTCTGCTGCTGCATCTTACTCCACATCAACGGCACCCCCCCAGCTCCCCAGGTACTAATCCACATCCCGTCATGCCGTTTTGGGGTTGACTTGCCTGAAAGCAGAGAGTCACACCGGACCAGCACTCCTGTCCGCCCTGAACGCACAGGTGGATCAGTGGCTGACTCCGCACCAACTGGAGATCGGCAAAGTGGTTTCTGACAACGGAAGTAATTTGGTGGCGGCATTGAAATTGGGCAAGTTGACACATGTGCCGTGCATGGCACATGTGTGTAATCTGATCGTACAACGCTTTGTGCATAAGTACCTAGGCTTACAGGACGTCCTGAAGAAGGCCAGGAAGGTGTGTGGCCATTACAGGCGTTCCTACATGGCCATGGCGCACTTTTCAGATATCCAGCGGCGAAACAACATGCCAGTGAGGCGCTTGATTTGCGACAGCCCGACTTGTTGGAATTCAACACTCCTAATGTTCGACCGCCTGCTCCAACAAGAAAAAGCTGTTAACGAGTATTTGTATGACCGGGGTGCTAGGACAGCCTCTGCGGAGCTGGGAATTTTTTTGCCATGTTACTGGACGCTCATGCGCAATGCCTGTAGGCTCATGCGTCCTTTTGAGAAGGTGACAAACCTAGTCAGTCACACCGAAGGCACCATCAGCGACATCATACCATTTGTTTTCTTCCTGGAGCGTGCCCTGCGAAGAGTGCTGGATCATGCCGTAGATGAGCGTGAAGAGGAAGAGGAAGAGTTGTGGTCACCATCACCACCAGAAACAGCCTTTTCAGCATCGCTTGCTGGACCAGCGGCAACGCAGGATGAGGATTGTGAGGAAGAGGAGTCAGAGGAGGAATGTGGCTTTGAGGAGGAGGAGGAAGACCAAGCACAACAGGCATCCCAGGGTGCTCATTGTTGTCACCTATCTGGTACCTGTGGTGTTGTACGTGGCTGGGGGGAAGAAGATACCTTCAGTGAGATCACTGCGGATGAGGAACGGGACATGAGTAGCTCGGCATCCAACCTTGTGTAAATGGGGTCATTCTCTCACAGAACACAGACTTGTACACTCAACTGCTTCAATTGCCCTCTAACTTACTACAGCTTGATTTCAGACACATTCTCTCTCAGAACACAGAGAAAAAACACAGACTTTTACACTCAACTGCTTCAATTGCCCTCTAACTTACTACAGCTTGATTGCAGACACATTCTCTCTCAGAACACAGAGAAAAAACATAGACTTTTACACTCAACTGCTTCAATTGCCCTCTAACTTACTACAGCTTGATTTCAGACACATTCTCTCTCAGAACACAGAGAAAAAACACAGACTTTTACACTCAACTGCTTCAATTGCCCTCTAACCTACTACAGCTTGATTTAAGACACATTCTCTCTCAGAACACAGAGAAAAAACACAGACTTTTACACTCAACTGCTTCAGTTGCCCTCTAACTTACTACAGGTAGCCTTCTGGAAAATCACGGAGTTCAGCTGATTTTCTTCATTACAAATTCATCTTGAACTCCTACTACTCTGCCCTTAATCTTCACAAGCAACACTACTTCTCTACTCTTATCTCTAATCTTTCTTTAAACCCAAAACGTCTGTTCTCCACTTTCAATACTCTCCTCCGCCCTCCCCATCTTCCTAATACAACTTCTCTGTCAGCTCAAGATTTTGCCAGTCACTTCATTAACAAAATTGACTCCATCAGACATGAAATCAGCTCTCAACATAATTCCATTCTCTCCCCCCCTCAAATGCTCTCACTCAACCACAACCCTCATAACCTGAAACTTAGTTCATTCTCCCCTGTTACTGAGGAAGAAGTTTCAGCACTTATACTGCACTCTCACCTCACTACCTGTCCCCTTGACCCTATCCCCTCACAGCTGCTCCCCTCTCTCTCTGCTACCCTTACCCCTATACTAACACACATTTTCAACCTCTCCCTCAGCACTGGTACATTTCCCTCATCGATGAAACATGCAGTGGTCACACCTATCCTCAAAAAACCTTCCCTTGATCCTACCTCCCCATCCAACTACTGCCCTATTTCCCTCCTCCCTCTTGCTTCAAAGCTTCTGGAAAAACTAGTATATGCATGCCTATCCCATTTCCTTACGTTAAACTCCCTTCTTGACCCGCTGCAATCTGGATTTCGTCCCTATCACTCCACAGAGACAGCTATTGTTAAGGTCACCAACGACCTACTTACAGCTAAATCAAAAGGCCACTTCTCTCTGCTTATCCTCCTTGATCTGTCCGCAGCCTTTGGCACTGTCGACCACCCTCTTTTGCTCCAAACCCTCCAATCCTTCAGCATCTGTAACACAGCCCTTTCATGGCTCTCTTCCTACCTATCAAACCGTACCTTCAGTGTAGCCTTCTCTGGGGCCTCCTCTGCCCCGTCACCACTTTCTGTCGGAGTACCGCAAGGCTCTGTCCTCGGTCCCCTTCTCTTCTCAATCTATACATCATCACTATGTTCCCTAATTAAGTCAAACAGTTTCCAATATCATTTGTATGCCGATGACACCCAAATCTACTTCTCTGCACCAGACCTATCTCCTTCCTTGCTAACCCGTGTCACTAACTGTCTTTCTCACATCTCTTCCCGGATGTCCTCTCACTACCTCAAGCTAAATCTCTCCAAAACTGAGCTCCTCATTTTCCCCCCTTCTTCCAAAATCTCCACCCCCAATATCTCTATAACTGTCGACAACTCCATCATTGCCCCTACCCCGCATGCCCAATGTCTCGGGGTCACATTTGACTCAGATCTTTCCTTCACTCCTCACATTCAGTCCTTGGCTACAGCCTGCCGCTTCCACCTTAAAAACATCTCTAAAATTAGACACTTCCTTACACAAGACACAACTAAGATTTTAATCCACTCTCTCATTCTTTCCCGCCTTGATTACTGCAACTCTGTCCTCTCTGGTCTTCCCACCTGCCGCCTAGCTCCTTTACAATCCATAATGAATGCCTCTGCCAGACTCATCTTCCTTACACGTTGCTCTTCATCTGCTGCGCCTCTCTGCCAATCCCTTCACTGGCTTCCTCTTGCCTCTAGGATCAAACACAAAACTCTCACTCTTACATACAAAGCCCTCAACTGCACTGCTCCCTCCTACATCTCAGACCTTGTCTCCAGATACTCTCCCTCCCGTCCCCTTCGCTCTGCTCATGACCTCCTACTCTCCTCCTCTCTTGTCACCTCATCACACTCCCATTTACAGGACTTCTCCAGACTGGCTCCCATCTTGTGGAACTCTCTGCCTCGCTCCACAAGACTCTCTTCTAGTTTTAAAAGCTTCAAGTGCTCCCTAAAGACTCTACTGTTCAGGGACGCATACAACCTACGCTAACCTTTCCTAATACCAGTTCCTCTCCTCCACTGCAATTCCTGAACCCCCTTAGCATGTAAGCCTAAAAGTCCAGCTGTTTGTAGATCACCTTCTTAAGAGCTGACTACAACAGTGCAACTTTTGGCAGGGCCCTCTACCCTATAATTGTTTTGTTGCACTCCCCCGTTGTTTACAGCACTGCGGAATCTGTTGGCGCTCTACAAATAACCGATAATAAAATGGGGTCTTTCATGCTGTCGTGCCTGTTGAGGGACCCTCGTATAAAAAAGCTGAAGGAAAATGACCCGTACTGGGTGTCCACACTACTAGACCCCCGGTATAAGCATAAAGTGCCAGAAATGTTACCGAATTACAGCAAGTCTGAAAGGATGCAGCAGTTCCAAAATAAATTAAAAAGTATGCTTTACACAGCGTATAAGGGTGATGTCACAGCACAATGGGAATCTAACAGGGGAAGAGGTGAAAGTAATCCTCCGACTCCCACGACCACGCCGGCAAGGACAGGATGCTTTACAGACGTGTTGTTGATGGAGGACATGCAGCGCTTTTTAACTCCTATGCATCGCCACAGCCCTTCGGGGTCCACCCTCAGAGAACGACTCGACCGACAGGTAGCAGACTACCTCGCCTTAACTGCAGATCTCGACACTCTGAGGAGCGATGAACCCCTTGACTACTGGGTGTGCAGGCTTGACCTGTGGCCTGAGCTATCCCAGTTTGCGATAGAACTTCTGGCCTGCCCCGCTTCAAGTATCCTGTCAGAAAGGACCTTCAGTGCAGCAGGGGGTAGGAGAAGTCGCCTAGGTCAAAAAAGTCTAGATTACCTCACCTTTATTAAGATGAATGAGGGATGGATCCTGAAGGGACTGACATTGGACGATACATTCGAGTAAAAAAGGCCTGATGAGATGAGCTGCCTTGGGCTAAAAATGGTCCAAACGCTGCTGTATTTTATCTTCGAATGCCGGATGACTTGCGTGACTTATCCGCCACCATCTAGTGTTCAAGCCACAATGTTTTAGGGCACTTTCTGCCTGGGAAACAAACATCAATTTTTCTGGCCGCTGCTACAGCAGCGGCTGCAACAATACCTAATTTTTCAGGCCTGTGTACATGCCAAATTTTTCTGGCCTCTGGTGCTGCACTGTGGCTTCAAAAACCAAACCAAAAAAAGGCACGTAACAGGGATTAAACTGATAGGAATAGTACTACTTAACACACCACTCCTATCTGGTGGCACATTAGATTGCATGCGCAGTGCCCCAAATTTGAAGTAGGAGGACCGACCAAGCATCTTTTTCCATCTGCCGGTTCCTAAAATCCATGCCATATACACGTCCCCTGATATGGGACATAACAGGGATTAAACTGATAAGAATAGTACTTCTTTAACACACATTATAATAATGCAGAGAGAGGCAACGCAGAGAGAGGAGTCTGAAGAAGAGGAGTCAGAGGAGGAAGGTGGCTTTGAGGAGGTGGAAGACCAAACACAGCAGGCGTCCCAGTGGGCTTTTTGTCACCTTTCGGGGACCCTTGGTGTTGTACGTGGCTGGGTGGAGGAAGAGACCTTCAATGACATCAGTGAGGACAAGGAACGGGACATGGCTAGCTTGGTATCCAACCTTGTGCAAATGGGGAGTTTGCAGTTGTGCAAATGGATTGTTTGCGGTTGTTTGCGGTGTGTTAAACAGGGAGTTTGGTCTGTCACTGTGAAGCGGGCGTAACCCTTACACTAACTGATCGATACAACATCATACCTGATGTTTTAAAGCACGTTATTCCAAACAATTTAGGAATGTTAGGTGATTTATGCCCTTTATGGATTAAAACCAGACTCTGCATCAACTATGTAATTTTCCGTGGGAGTTTTGCCATGGATCCCCCTGCGGCATGCCACAGTCCAGGTGTTAGTACCCTTGAAACAACTTTTCCATCACTATTGTGAGCAGAAAGAGTCCCTGTGGGTTTTAAAATTCGCCTGCCTATTGAAGTCAATGGCGGTTCGCCCGGTTTGCCCGTTCGCAAACTTTTGCGGAAGTTCGCGTTCGCCGTTCGTGAACGGAAAATTTTAAGTTCGCGACATCACTAGTTCTAATAGTGCAAAATAAACTAACTAACAATTATGTATGCAGTCTTTATCTTTTTATTCTGTCGTAGAAAACCAGCTTCATAATTTACACAGATTAGCCTAGCACTTTCTATGTAAACTGCCATGTTGTAACGCCCGTTCTACATCAGTACTATAGGTCACGTGACTCACACAACACCTTCTATTTATAATGCTTAGGAAGCAGAGCACTGCAGTGTCTAAGACCAACGGCTTCAGACACTGCTATGATTATAAATACCAAGAGCAGGGAAGGAAGGGGGAGGAGGGGGAGGGAGACTCAAGACTCCTGAGACTGTGAGTAGCTTAGATGAATGCAGATGTTTCTTTTTACATTTATATCTGCAGCAAGAGTTTGCGTTCTGTCTCCGGAGCCTTTCTTCCCCCTGTGCATTCCTCTCCCCCTCCCACTTCCTTCTCTGCTCTTGGTATTTATAATTATAGCAGTGCCTGATGCCATTCTTCTCAGACACTGAACGTGATCACTCTGCTTTCTCAGTGTTAGTAATAGAAGGTGACGTTTTTGTCACATGGCCCACTGTAGTGGAAAGTAATTCCCAATATGGCAGCATACATAGCAGATTGTAGTTTGCAGATTAACATTCAGATTATAAAGCTGTTTTCTGCAACAGAATGCAGTAAGATGATGACCACCACACACAGAATTGTAGTTAGTTTATTTTGCATAATCATAGAAAGTTAGTTAAAAACATTTAAAATGAGGTGTTATGGTTCCCTTTAAGTAAAGCATTTTTAATGGACCTGATACATTAAATAGCACTTCCTATACTACAATGGGAAGTAATGTAATACACTTGCATACTCTTGTCTAATCCGAAATACAGCTTTCAAAATTAGTGCTTTTTAAAAAGAGGTTTTAACTGTTATCAATTGCAATTATGCATTTAAAAATATTTCAACTAAGAATACCAAATGAACAAAGCAAAATTGGTGATAAAAGTCAATTGGAAAGTTGTTTAAAATGGCATGCCCTATTTGAATCATGAAAGGTTTTTTTTGGATTTGACTGTCCCTTTAAGTCTGATACACGTTTGCTAAATCATGTGCTGGTTTTCCTAATTACTTCAAAATTTGATCCACCACATAATTAATTCCTTAGGTGTTGTCTTTTAACATTAAATGAGAGACAAATACACCTATCTTTTTTTTCCTATTAAATGGACAGTATAAACCAATTTTCATATAACCGCATGTAATAGACGCTACTATAAAGAATAATATGCACAAGTACCGACCAAAAAATCTGACATAAAACCTTTTAAAAACATACTTAGTTCCCAGTTTAGCACTGTTGATGAGGTTAGTCTCGAACACATACACAAATTGGCCAATCTGGGACTTTATTTTTGAAAGATGTCACATAATGGTATGTATCTACAGTGTTTTAAAAATTATAGTTTGGGAGTGATTTACTTTTGCATGTTATTTTGGATTTCTTTTTTCAAAATGTCAATAAAATACTTTTTTATTCTTTTACTTTTGGATTGTTGCTGAGCAAAAAATTTAAATCAGTAGCGTTTTGAAAGCGTTCGTTTTATATTGTGAATTCAATGGCATCAAATTCACTTAGCTTACAATGACTTTGACAGCAAAATCCAGGGTCATTAAATACAATTCTCTTTAATAGAAATGTTAAATTGACTGAAAGAAAGCTATGAACAAAAATGCTTTTTCCTTTCAACAACCTGGAAATATACATGAATCAACTCAGTAGGTTAAATCTAAATCACATTTGCAAAAGAATACAGTCTTTACTACGGTAATCAGATTCATTTTCTAGTCAATTATATTTTTAAGATGAAAAAACATTTAATTCATAACATCTTGTTTTATAAATCAAGATAGTGCCATTTAACTCAGCATATACCCAAACACACAATCATAAATATCCTGCAAGAAATATAACAACCATTTGCATAATGCAAAAGCATAACATGTAATTTGAATGAATATTGTGTTGTATTATACATACTGTATGTATGAAACTTGTCAATCAGGGCAAGTATGGTTTGAGTGGTTATCAGTGTCAGGTTTCAACCATAAAAGGGAATGGCTAAAGAGAGTTGCAAAATCCTGCTCTGAAGTAAAATGCATTAGATTGATTAATGAGAATTAAAGGGACAGTCAAGTCCAAAAAAACTTTCATGTTTTAAATAGGGCATGCAATTTTAAACAACTTCCCAATTTACTTTTATCACCAATTTTGCTTTGTTCTCTTGGTATTCTTAGTTGAAAGCTAAAACTAGGAGGTTCATATGCTAATTTCTTAGACCTTGAAGACTGCCTCTAATCTGAGTACATTTTGACCACTAGAGGGCATTAGTTCACATGTTTCATATAGATAACATTGAGCTCATGCATGTAAAGTGACCTAGGACTGAGCACTGATTGGCTAAACTGCATGTCTTTCAAAAGAACTGAAATAAGGGGGCAGTCAGCAGAAGCTTAGATACAAGATAATTACAGAGGTAAAACGTGTATTATTATAACTGTGTTGGTTATGCAAAACTGGGGAATGGGTAATAAAGGGATTATCTTTCTTTTTAAACAACAAATATTCTGGTGTTGACTGTCCCTTTAATAGCTTGTCCCTTAAAGGGACAGTCTAGTCTAAAATAAACTTTCATGATTCGGATAGGGCATGCAATTTTAAATAACTTTCCAATTTAATTTTAACATCAATTTTTCTTTGTTCTCTTGGTATTCTTAGTTGAAATCTAAACCTAGTTAGGCTCATATGCTAATTTCTTAGCCCTTGAAGGCTGCCTTTTATCTGAATGCATTTTTACAGTTTTTCACAAATAGAGGGTATTATTTCATGTGTGCCATTTAGATAACATTCAGCCAGATTATGAGTTTTGCGCTGCTATTACAGGTTTGCAAAACCGGCATTTGTGGACAATATGGCAGCGTTGAACTCCATACTGCACACAAATACTAGCGCTGCTTTGAGCTGCTTTGACGTGCTTGTGCACGATTTCCCCATAGACATCAATGGGGAGAGCCGGCTAAAAAAAAGCCTAAGACCTGCAATGACGGAGCATAAAGCTCCGTAACGCAGCCCCATTGATGTCTATGGGGAAAGAAAATGTATGTTTAAACCTAACACCGTAACATAAACACCCCTAATTTGCCGCCTCCGACATCGCCAACACCTACATTACACTTGTTAACCCCTAATCTGCCGCCCCAAATTTCGCCGCCACCTGCATAAATGTATTAACTCCTAATTTGCCGCCCCAGATGTCGCCGCCGCAACTATACTAAAGTTATTAACCCTTAAACCTCGGCCTCCCACATCACTAACACTAAATAAATATATTAACCCCTAACCCTAACCCTAACGTAACCCTAACACCCCTAACTTTAACATAATTAAAATAAATCTAAATAAAAGCTACTATTAATAACTAAATAATTGCTATTTAAAACTAAACATCTGTAAAATAAACTCTAAGCTAGCTACAATATAACTAATAGTTTTTATTTATAAAGGTTTTATTTTTATTTCACAGCTAAGTTTGTATTTATTTAAAGTAGGTAGACTAGTTAGTAAATAGTTATTAACTATTTACTAGCTACCTAGTTAAAATAAAGACAGATTTACCTGTAAAATAAAACCTAACCTGAGTTACACTAACATTACAATAAAATTAAATAAATTCAATTAAAAAAAATGCATTTATCTAAATTACAAAAGCTAATAAACACTAAATTACACAAAATAAAAAAAGAAATTATCAAAAATAAAAACAAATTACTCCTAATCTAATAGCCCTATCAAAATAAAAAAGCCCCCCAAAAATAAAAAAACCCTAGCCTACACTAAATGGCCAATAGTCCTTAAAAGGGCCTTTGCAGGGCATTGCCACAAAGAAATTAGTTCTTTTTTACCTGTAAAAAAAAATACAAACAACCCCCCAACAGTAAAACCCACCACCCACACAACCAACCCCCCCAAATAAAAACCTACCTAAAAAACCTAAGCTCCCCATTGCCCTGAAAAGGGCATTTGAATGGGCATTGCCCTTAAAAGGGCATTTAGCTCTTTTATGGTGCCAAAAGTCCCTAATCTAAAAATAAAACCCACCCAATAAACCCTTAAAAAAACCTAACACTAACCCCCGAAGATCCACTTACAGTTTTTGAAGACCAGACATCCATCCTCATCTAGCCAGGAGAAGTCTTCATCCAAGCGGCAATAAGTCCTCAACGAAGCTGGGAGAAGTCTTCATCCAAGCGGCAAGAAGCCGTCCTCCAGGCGGGAGTTTACTTTAGGCTAGGTGTTTTATTATTTTGGGGGGGCTTTTTTTTTTTTTATATTTGGAATTATTTTAATTATGTTAAAGTTAGTGGGTGTTAGGGTTACGTTAGGGTTAGAGTTAGACTTAGGGTTAGGTTTAGGGGTTAATAACTTTAGTATAGTGGCTGCGACATTGGGGGCAGCAGATTAGGGGTTAATAAGTGTAGTTAGTTGGCTGTGATTTTGGGGGCAACAGATTAGTGGTTAATAACAGTAATGTAGGTTGTGGCGATGTTAGGGACAGCAGACTAGGGATTAATAAGTGTATGTAGGTGGCGACGACATTGGGGCAGCAGATAAGGGGTTAATAATATTTAACTAGTGTTTGCGATGCAGGAGTGCGGGGGTTTAGAGGTTAATATGTTTATTATAGTGGTGGCGATGTCGGGAGCAGCATATTAGGGGTTAATAATTTTATTTTAGTTTTTGCAATGCGGGAGGGCCTCGGTTTAGGGGTTAATAGGTAGTTTATGGGTGTTAGTGTACTTTGTAACACTTTAGTTATGAGTTTTATGCTACAGCTTTGTAATGTAAAACCCATCATAACTACTGACTTTCAGGTGGCGGTACAGATGTAGTTATAGGCTGTACCGCTCACTTTTTGGCCGGACAGGCAAACTCGTAATACTGGCGCTATGGAAGTGCCATTGAAAAATGACTTTTTGAAAGGTGCGGTAGTTACGTTGCGTGACGACCAAAAAGGTGTGTGGTACAGTTATACCTACAACACCTGTAATACCAGCGGTAGTGAAAAAGAGCCATAACGATGCTTTTTCACTCATAACGCACAACTCGTAATCTAGCCGACTGTTATCTATATGGCACGCATATATAACATTATGCTCACGCCCGTGGAGTTACCTAGGAGTTTGCACTGATTGGCTAAAATGCAAGTCTGTCAAAAGAACTGAAATACGGTGGCAGTCTGCAGAGGCTTAGATAAAAGGTAATCACAGAGGTAAAATGTGTATTAATATTACTGTGTTAGTTATGCAAAACTGGGGAATGGGCAATAAAGGGATTATCTATATTTTTAAACAATAATAATTCTTCTGTAGGCTGTCCCTGCAACCATTTAATTTAAAGGGGCTTAAAGGGACATAATTGAAAAATGACTTGATCTAATTTGTTAAAGCATGTCATTTTAAAACTACTGACCCTGCGCTACGGTGTGTTTAATCCCTGCAAAGGGGTTTAATGCACGTAGTAGAAGTACAACTCTGGACCCACAGAGCACTGCTGGTTCAGAGAGAAAATCTTCATCGATCCAATCAATGACTGATTGGATCAGAGGTGATTTCCGCTTGGGACCTGCAATGCTCTGTGCTCAAGTGGTGCTTCTACTGTATGTTCAACAAACAGTGCAATGGCGACATTCTTAAAAGGACAAGCCCTTACAAATCAGTCATATTTTGACTTTTCTGGTCCTTTTAAAACACCTTTTAATTAAAAGACTTTTCTTTGGTGCTGCAATAAATGAACAAATCGGCCACATGTGAAAAATTTCTGCATCCACTGTCATGATGTTTGGCACAGTTGTTTTTTATTAAGCCTTAGAATTATTTGGCATATTTTTTAATAATGTTCTCTATATTCTACATTTTCCAAGAACAGATTTTTTTCCACTTAAAAAATATGTGTCTACTTAGGAGGGACCTGTTTGGCTAATCTGGCAACTTTACAAACCACTTTATTGTGTCTTACAAGTACTCTGCTGTAAACTACTCTGTACAATCCAGTCAGTAAAAGGTTAATAGAATTTTCACTTGATATATTGGTACAAAAACACATTAATAGTAGCAATATCAAAAAAACAACCAGTAACAACTGGGATTTGTCTATACGCTGGTCATGAGGAATTCATGGGGCCCCATCCGATATGCAACGTCGCCCTCAAAAGCCGGCAACGCCGGTTTTTGCATGGGTTTGGTATCCTATATACATATAAATGCGGCATGTATATTTCACCTGGCAGACGTAGTTTTTTCCCCCATAGACTAACATATAAAATCCGTGCAATTTGGTATCCAATATCCAGCGCAAGGCCTTACGTGGCGAAAATGGAGAAAACTTACTCCATTTTCACCTTGCCATAAAATGCAGCCATAGCAGGCCTTGCGCTGAGTATGAGAGCACCGTAAATCCCTAAAATGCCTACAAAAAAAAACCTAACACCTAACGCATGCGCAATGTCTATCTACCTGTCAACCGCAATCCCCCACCGCAATACCTAATAAAGTGTTTAACCCCTAAACCGCTGCTCCTGGATCCCACCGCCACTAAATAAAGTGTTTAACCCCTAAACCGCCGCTCCCGGACCCCGCCGCCACCTACATTAAATGTATTACCCTCTAATCTGACCCCCCTACACCGCCGCCACCTACATTAAATGTATTAACCTCTAATCTGACCCCCCTACACCGCCGCCACCTACATTAAATATATTAACCCCTAATCTGATCCCCCCTACACTGCCGCCACCTACATTAAATATATTAACCCCTAATCTGATCCCCCTACACCGCCGCCACCTACATTAAATATTTTAACCCCTAAACCTAAGTCTAACCCTAACACCCCCTAACTTAATTATTATTTAAATAAATCTAAATAATATTAATATTATTAACTAAATAATTCCTATTTAAAACTAAATACTTACCTATAAAATAAAACCTAACGGCTAGATTTAGAGTTTTGTCGGTAACGACCCGCGTAGCTAACGCTGGCTTTTTTTCCCCCACACCTTTTAAATACAGCTGGTATTTAGAGTTCACAGAAGGGCTGCGTTAGGCTCCAAAAAGGGAGCGTATAGCATAATTTACCGCCACTGCAACTCTCAATACCAGCGGTGCTTACGGACGCGGCCAGCTTAAAAAACGTGCTCGTGCACAATATCCCCATAGGAAACAATGGGGCAGTTTGAGCTGAAAAAAAACCTAACACCTGCAAAAAAGCAGCGTTCAGCTCCTAACGAAGCCCCATTGTTTCCTATGGGGAAACAGTTTCTAAGTCTGCACCTAACACCCTAACATGTACCCCGAGTCTAAACACCCCTAACCTTACACTTATTAACCCCTAATTTGCCGCCCCCGCTATCGCTGACACCTGCATATTTTTTTAACCCCTAATCTGCCGCTCCGTACACCGCCGCAACCTACATTATACCTATGTACCCCTAATCTGCTGCCCATAACACCGCCGACCCCTATATTATATTTATTAGCCCCTAATCTGCCCCCCACAATGTCGCCGCCAGCTACCTACAATAATTAACCCCTAATCTGCCGACCGGACCTCACCGCTACTATAATAAATGTATTAACCCCTAATCCGCCTCACTCCCGCCTCAATAACCCTATAATAAATAGTATTAACCCCTAATCTGCCCTCCCTAACATCGCTGACACCTAACTTCAAGTATTAACCCCTAATCTGCCGACTGGACCTCACCACTACTCTAATAAATTTATTAACCCCTAAAGCTAAGTCTAACCCTAACATTAACACCCCCTAAGTTAAATATAATTTTTATCTTACGAAATAAATTAACTCTTATTAAATAAATTATTCCTATTTAAAGCTATATACTTACCTGTAAAATAAACCCTAATATAGCTACAATATAAATAATAATTATATTGTAGCTATTTTAGGATTATTATTTATTTTACAGGCAACTTTGTAATTATTTTAACCAGGTACAATAGCTATTAAATAGTTAATAACTATTTAATAGCTACCTAGTTAAAATAATTACAAAATTACCTGTAAAATAAATCCTAACCTAAGTTACAATTAAACCTAACACTACACTATCAATAAATTAATTACATAAAAATAACTACAAATAAATACAATTAAATAAACTAACTAAAGTACAAAAAATAAAAAAAGAACTGTTACAAAAAATAAAAAAATAATTTACAAACATTAGAAAAAGATTACAACAATTTTAAGCTAATTACACCTACTCTAAGCCCCCTAATGAAATAACAAAGCCCCCCAAAATAAAAAAATGCCCTACCCTATTCTAAAATTAAAATAGAAAAGCTCTTTTACCTTACCAGCCCTTAAAAGGGCCTTTTGCGGGGCATGCCCCAAAAAAACAGCTATTTTGGCTGTAAAAAATAACATACAATACCCCCCAACATTACAACCCACCACCCACATACCCCTAATCGAACCCAAACCCCCTTTAAATAAACCTAACACTAAGCCCCTGAAGATCATCCTACCTTATCTTCACCACGCCGGGTATCACCGATTGGTCCAGGCTCCGAAGTCTTCATCCAAGCCCAAGCGGGGGCTGAAGAGGTCCATGATCTGGCTGAAGTCTTGGCCCAAGCGGGGGCTGAAGAGGTCCATGATCCGGCTGAAGTCTTGGCCCAAGCGGGGGCTGAAGAGGTCCATGATCCGGCTGAAGTCTTCATCCAAGCGGGAGCTGAAGAGGTCCATGATCCGGCTGAAGTCTTCATCCAAGCGGGAGCTGAAGAGGTCCATGATCCGGCTAAAGTCTTCTATCAAGCCGCATCTTCAATCTTCTTTCTTCCGGATCCATCTTCAGCCCACCGACGCGGAACATCCTTCTTCACCAACGACTTCCCGACGAATGACGGTTCCTTTAAGGGACGTCATCCAAGATGGCGTCCCTCGAATTCCGATTGGCTGATAGGATTCTCTCAGCCAATCGGAATTAAGGTAGGAAAATTCTGATTGGCTGATGGAATCAGCCAATCAGATTCAAGTTCAATCCGATTGGCTGATTGGATCAGATAATCAGATTGAGCTCGCATTCTATTGGCTGTTCCGATCAGTCAATAGAATGCGAGCTCAATCTGATTGGTGTTAGTGTTAGGGTTAGACTTAGTTTTAGGGGTTAATAAATTTATTAGAGTAGCGGTGAGGTCCGGTCGGCAGATTAGGGGTTAATACTTGAAGTTAGGTGTCGGTGATGTTAGGGAGGGCAGATTAGGGGTTAATACTATTTATTATAGGGTTAGTGAGGTGGATTAGGGGTTAATAACTTTATTATAGTAGCGGTGAGGTCCGGTCGGCAGATTAGGGGTTAATAATTGTAGGTAAGGTAGCAGCGACTTTGGGGGCGGCAGATTAGGGGTTAATAAATATAATATAGGGGTCGGCGGTGTTAGGGGCAGCAGATTAGGGATACATAGGGATAATGTATGTGGCGGCGGTGTGCGGTCGGCAGATTAGGGGTTAAAAAAAATTAATAGAGTGGCGGCGATATGGGGGGACCTCGGTTTAGGGGTACATAGGTAGTTTATGGGTGTTAGTGTACTTTAGAGCACAGTAGTTAAGAGCTTTATGAACCGGCGTTAGCCCAGAAAGCTCTTAACTCCTGGCTTTTCTCTGCGCTGGAGTTTTGTCATTAGATTTCTAACGCTCACTTCAGCCAAGACTCTGAATACCGGCGTTAGAAAGATCCCATTGAAAATATAGGATACGCAATTGGCGATATATTTAATGTAGGTGGCGGCGGGGTCCGGGAGCAGCAGTTTAGGGGTTAATACATATAATGTAGGTGGCGGCGGGGTCCGGGAGCGGCGGTTTAGGGGTTAATACATATAATGTAGGTGGCGGCGGGGTCCGGGAGCGGCGGTTTAGGGGTTAATACATATAATGTAGGTGGCGGCGGGGTCCGGGAGCGGCGGTTTAGGGCCCAGGGGTTAATACATTTATTATTATGAGTGAGAGGGGGGGATTGCGGATATAGGGGTATACGTGTCGGGATGATGTTTGGGAGGCAGGTTAGACAGTTACGGGAGATTTCATATTTTAGTAAGTTTTGTAGGCGCAGGCAGTTTCTAAAGTGCCGTAAGTCACTGGCAACTCCAGAAATTTGTACTGACGCTTATTTCTGGACATCACTAGTTTGTCTGACTTACGGCACTTTAGCAACTGCCGGCGGGGTATATTGGATACCCCGATGTGCGAGGTGAAACTACAGGCAGCGCTGGTTCCCTCGCTTGCGCCAAAAACTACGCCGCATATCGGATCGCGCCCCAGATGTCTAACAATGTTCTTGTTAGCTTGCGCATATATACAATTATATGATTATTTAATCATCATATGCTGCTTTATTTTGTGGCTGACCTGGCTTCTGAGTGAACTTAAATTATTTTTAAAAGATAGATAATCCCTTTATTACCCATTCCCCAGCTTTGCACAGAAAACCTGGTTATATTAATATACCTTTTACCTCTGTGATTACCTTGTTTCTAAGCATCTTCTGACAGCCCTTGATCACATGACTTTATCTATTGACTTGCATTTAAAGTGAATTTCAAATTTCATGAATGAAAGCCCTCTTTTTAAAAATACTATTAAAAACAGGGGCACTTTCATTCATGAAAGTTTACATTGTAGCCATTTTTTTTTTTTAATTCTTACCTTTTCTTCCTAACAAGCTTGGAACACCAAAGCAGCGATTCCCCCACCTCCAGGTCATCTCTTCTTACGTCAGACATGACGAATCCTGCTTCCTCCAATAACATGGCCAGGCCGTGATTGGAGGAAGCCGGATTCGTAATTTCTGAAATAAGAAGAGACGTCCTGGGGGTGGAGGAATCGCTGCTTCGGTGTTCCATGCTTGCTAGGAATAAAAGGTAAGTATTTTAAAAGAATGGCCTCAATGTAAACTTTCATGAATAAAAGTGCCCCTGTTTTTAATAGTATTTTTAAAAGCAGGGCTTTCATTCGTGAAAGTTGACATTCACTTTAAGCCAATTAGTGCTGTGTTGTTATAATCCCCGGGCATCAGCACAATGTTATCTATATAGCTTCCCCTGATGTAAAAAGCAAACACAAAAGCATGTGATCATGGGGCTGTCTTTAGGGATTTAGAAACAGACATAAATTTAGAGGTTTAAAGGTAATAAAGTATGTTAATATAACCTTGCTTTTTGTGCAAAGCTGGGGAATGGGTAGTAAAGGCGTTATCTATCTTTTTAAACAATAACCATTTTTGTGTTGACTGTCCCTTTAAATATACCCCTCCTGGAAAAAACTATTGTTTTTTATTATTGTAGTGGTGATTCTAAGCCATAAATATTTTGGGTGCAAAAGAAAAAAAATATATAAGCCAAATAGCAAGATTCCAATGGGGGCTATCTATTTATACCTTTATTTAAAGGGACAGTAAAGTCAAAATTAAAGGGACATAAAACCCACATTTTTTTAATTCTTTATTCAGATAGAGCATGCAATTTTAAACAACTTTCCAATTTACTTCTATTATCTGATTTGCTTAATTCTCTTGATATCCTTTGTTGAAATGCATATCTACATAGGGTGAGCAGCTGTTGATTAGTGACTGCACTGCCTCGTGTGATTGGCTCACCCATGTGCATTGCTATTTGTTCAACAAAGGATATCTAAATAATGAAGCAAATTCGATAATAGAAGTAAATTGGACTATTGTTTAAAATTTTATTATCTATCTGAGTCATGAAAGAAATATTTGGGGTTTTATATCCCTTTAACCTTTCATGATTCAAATAGAGCATGCAATTTTAAACAACTTTTCAATTTACTTATGTTATCAAATTTGCTTTGTTCTCTTGGTATCTTTTATTGAAGAGTAAAACTATGTAGGCTCATAAGAGCTCAGGAGTGTGCATGTGTCTAATGCACACTCCTTCGCTCTTATGAGCCTACATAGTTTTACTCAATAAAAGATACCAAGAGAAAAAAACAAATTTAATAACAGAAGTAAATTGGAAGGTTGTTAATTGCATGCTCTATCTGAATCATGACATTTTAATTTTGACTTTATTGTCCCTTTGATTTAAATCTCTTTCTTACACCTCTGTTTGCTCTCAGCATAGGGCACCGTGAACAGAACACCAGCATCATTGTCACATTTGACAGTAATAATGTATTGTAAAAAAAAATATCTGTTACTTATTTCCATATTGAATATTATGTTCATATAAATTTATTTTTTTCTAATTTGTTTTCTACTTGGTGTCTCATATTTTCTTACCACTATTTATAGGGATTTAGCAGAAGAACTTATGAAAACCATATGGACTAGATTACAAGTGAGGCACAAACAGTTTTACCCTAGCATATATGTTTTTGTCAACCATTTTCATTGCGTTGATATTACAAGTGGAGCGAAATCGCCATTTACGCTTCAATCTTTACAGCAATCTCAGAGCTGTGGTTAGCTGTTTTCCGAAACTAAAAAGGTGCACAAAAAAACTTAAAAAATGCATTGCAATGTACCGTTACACTCATATTAACACTGCCTAATAAAAAATATTTTTTTTAAAATATTGCACAAAATAGTTATAAGGGATCAAAGATATGAGATCTCAGGTGTTAGAAAAAAAGGCAGGCAAATACATACACATGTCTAATGATGTATTTGTATGTATACATATATTAATGTATTTATATGTGTATATATGTATTTACAGTCACATATAAAACATTAATATACAGTATATACAGTATATGTAAACATATAAATATATATATATATATATATATATATATACGGTATATATATGTATATATATATATATATTTATATATATATATATATATATATATATATATACACACACACACAGTACATACAGGTATACCCCACTCAAACAGTGGGTTAGGGACCCTAACTGTAAAGTGAAAACCCTCCTTAAAGTAAAACAAGGCAGTTTTAGTTTTCTTTTCACTTGCCAGTGTGCTTAAAAACTTGAAAACATGTTTGAACTTACATATATTAGGGGTGCAATAGTGCTACATTTAGTTTAACACTTGCTAGGGTTGCCAGTTTCTTGGAAGAAAATACTGGCCATGCTAATTAACATAAATTTGCATAAACAATTAAACAGCATAACTGAAAAAACTAAAGCCGATAGGACTGATTTTAAATGCTCATTTGTTTATAACTAGTATTCATCACACTCAGAAGAAGTTCCACTTTGACAGGGGCTTTCTTTCAATATTTATTCTTTATTTTCTACATTGACATGAACCTTAAAAATACCGGCCGTGTCGGTAAAATACCGGCTGGGTGGCAACCCTAACACTCGCACAGCACAGTATTCAATAAATACTGTACCTGTAAAATAGTGACAATTACTGTAGTGTGCCAGTCTACCACACTGAGACACAGATTGCACTGTTATGCTGTAAACTTTGCACGATGGGTGTTTATTTTTTTCTCCATCAACTTCTATGGGGATTGCCAAAATGTAATAGAGTTTGCACGATCTTGAGTGTTTTTTTCTCACTTTTTTTTTCCATTGATTTCTACAGGGAATACATGCACGTGCCCGCAGAAAATGAAGTTGTTTTATGCGCTATTTGGGTTAACGCAACCGCATGATACGTTGTTTTTTTTTTAATATGAATGCAACCTGACTAGCGCAAAAAGCTCAACTCTAGCAGAGTTTTCGCGATCAGGAAAAAAATATACTGCGCCACTTGTAATCTATATATATTATATATATATTAATATATACCTATATATTTTGGAGATGAAAATTTATCTTTGAAATATGCAGAGTACTGTGACGCAATATCAGAGACTTTGCCATTTTATTCTCTTTTCCAACCAATATCAAAGTCTTAGAATATTCCACGTATACATTTTTCATTTTGGAACTATTTTTTTATTTGTAATTTTTGTTGCTGTGGACATTAACAAAACATTGTTAAATGTGTGTTAACCTTGCATTCAAAATTTACATTATATCGCACAATTTTCTCATACATCTCTGTATGAATCTACACCATGGGGCCGACTTACTAATGTGCCGGGGACATGATCCGCTGTAGAGGATCATGTCCACTGCACACCGATAAATGCCAACAGCATACGATGTTGACATTTATCATTGCACAAGCATTTCTAGTGAAATGCTTGTGCAATGCCGGCCCCTACACATTTGCGTTCAATCGGCTGCTAGCAGGGGGTGTCAATAAACCTGATTGTATCAGATCGGGCTGATTGCTGTCCGCCGCCTCAGAGGTGGCGAATAAGTTAAGGAGCAGCGGTCTTAAGACCGCTGCTTCTTAACTTATGTTTCCGGTGAGCCTGACAGCTCGCACGGAAACTGCTGCATACGCATCTTAATAATTCGGCCCCTAAATGTCAATATGCTGATGCCATAGGAGAGCTCACTTCATAGCTGTAATAATTTATAAAACTAAAATGAATCAACCTGTTCACAATTAGTGACCAAAGAACTTTATCCAGGTGGGCAGAATTACATATGTCCCAGCTATAAAGTAATAATATTAAAGCAGAGAAATGCATACAAATGAGGCTTAGATTTATAATTGTATTCATAAACTGCAGATACTGAGACAGACAGACTGATCAATCGACTGATCAATCGACAGATAGATGAGAGATGCATTTATGCACAGGTCATGGCTACAGCGATCATTAAAACAAAAATGCACGTCCTTGCATATACAGAGATAAATATGTGCATATAAAAATATAGTCAAACATCCAACATTTATATATGTGCAGATTTTTTTTAAAAAGTGTTGTTCCTCCTTACTCTTTTACTCTATAATTTTGACCATATCAATAGGTATGTCAAAGTTAGAGGGGGAAAAAGCAAGCCAGTGTGCAGTTTTATTATTCAATCAGCAAACACAGGCAGGCTAAAAATAAGATATTGCAAGACAAATGCAGAAAAAGATCATAGTAAGAAATGGTGTGAGAACCTTAATTAAATTCACTTAAATGAAAAATAAGTCAGATGACAGCAGATAATGGAAGGAAATAAAAGCATGGCATATTGTTGTTTTTTTCTTGACATACAAACAATAAACAAATTTGAATACTTGATTACATGGGGAAAGACTCAAAAGCAATTTTATGGATAGATCAATGAGGATAAAGTGATGTCCTTGATCCGCGCTGAGGCTTCATTGCATTAAAATATGTATTGCTATTAGTTTTCAATTGAAAACACGTCTGATGAAAAGGACTGTCACAATTCTGTTAAAACATTAACATGGACGAGAAAATTAACTAGAATAATGAACAATAGAATAACATAATGGTAAACCGTAAAAAGGGCAAACAATTGAAAGTAACAATGGATGAATATTAAAAACAAAAGGAGAAAACAGGGTGCCCCAATGGTGTGATATCTTCAGACTCCAAAGACGTGATGTATAAAAAAGAAACATACTCACAGATTTGTATGCACTCAAACAGTGCAATTGAGGCAGGCTGGACAATTGGAAGCCACCCAGCTGACTTGTATATGGTCTCAAATCTTGTGCAGGAACAATGACCCATAGCCAGTATCAGGAAAGGGAAAGAGAGCCAAAACCAATACTGCTGACTTGTATAACCTTGGATCCAATGTTAGAATGACTGATACCAATCCCCAGAGCAGATATCCGGAAAGGAAAGGTGGCCCAAAACAGATACTACTAAGAGTGCGATATCCTCCTTCTTTCAGAATGAACTCAGATCGGCAAAATATATAATAAAAATGTTAATACAAAAAGATCCCATCCAAGGAGTCTTAGAAATAAATTTAGATTTTAATTTTTACAACTACAAAATCATACAAAAGGAAGAGCACAAGAGAGCTTACTCATATCCACACATACCCCATCCACCAAACATATCCATACTCCCTCCAAGCAATCCTAAACATAAACAAAAGAATAATACTCAATACTAGAGTAATAAATCTAAGCAAAATTACACCCACTGGGCGTCCCCAGTGAGTGAAGACCCACTCCACCTGTCACTGAAAAAATAATAAATATATTGATATAGATAAAGATAGGATAGAACACAAATTAGTGCACAAAATTTCACAACATCACTATATCCTCATATAACATCAATTGTGATCCAAAAAATAAACAGTCCATGTTGAAATATTTGTATCCAAACTGAAAACAAAGAGGCTTCCTTGTATCAATTGCAAAAAAATAATGATACAAAATTAAATGTCCTTACCAAAAATGAACATGCAAACTCAAATGTCCTTTCTTGTATTAAAGACGTAATAAAAATGCAAACTCAAATGTCCTTTCTTGTGTTTAAAGCGTTATATGATCCCACAGTGCAATTAATGTATACTGGGATGTCCTTATTGGAGGTTTGTGAAAAAAGTGCTTTAGATAGTCAGAATGCCGCCCTTATAATCTACGGCTTGAATAGCAATTGTATAACCACCGGTATATGTTATCGGTTGCCAAACTGTTAGCGAGGTACATTCATATAGTAAGTACAACATCACACCCTTTGAAGTTCACTCACGGTAAAGCTGTAGTGTTGTGCGATATACCTGAATGCTCCTAACCTGTACCAGGACAGATCAATAAATAGCAGCATCAGTGTCTCTGTGGAGGTAACTTGAAATATAGAAAAGGCTGCAGGGCCAGTCATAAGCCGCAATATTACCTGTTACATCGTATTTGCCAATACCGTGAGACTTTGGGGGGTAGTTATCAACGTGTCAACTTTCCTACCTTTGCCGACCCAATACGCCCGCCTAACCTCGCCTCACATCGCCGCCGCGGACCTGAAAAAATTTGCCTAAGTTATCAAGTAAAGCTGTCAAAAAGCCGCGGGCGATGAGCAGCGGACTGTGAGAGTTATCACTCATCCGATCTCGTTGCTCTTCGGCTGTTTGACAGCTTTCTTGCTAGCCTGTCACTAAGCACTCACACTAAACTACACTGTTCTACCCCCTATACCGGCGCCCCCAGAGCCTCCCGCAACTAAATAAAGTTATTAACCCCTAAACCGCCGCTCCTAGACTCCGCCGCAAGTCTTATAAATGTATTAACCCCTAAACCGCCGCTCCCGGACACCGCTGCCACCTACATTATACCTAGTAACCCCTATCCTGCCCCCCCTATACCGTCGCCCTCTATAATAAAGTTATTAACCCCTATCCTGCTGATCCCGCACCTCGCCGCAAATAAATAAATAGTTTAACCCCTAAACCGCCGCTCCCTGAACCCGCCGCAACCTATATTAAATTTATTAACCCCTATCCTGCCCCCCCTACACCGTCGCCACCTATAATAAATTTATTAACCCCTATACTGCCCCCCACTACACCGCCGCCACTGTAATAAAATTATTAACCCCTAAACCTAAGTCTAACACTAACCCTAACACCCCCCTAACTTAAATATTAATTAAATAAATCTAAATCATATTTCTATTATTAACTAAATTAATCCTATTTAAAACTAAATAATTACCTATAAAATAAACCCTAATATAGATACAATATAAATAATAATTATATTGTAGCTATCTTAGGATTTATTTTTATTATACAGGTACCTTTCAATTTATTTTAACTAGGTACAATAGCTATTAAATAGTTATTAACTATTTAATAGCTTACCTAGCTAAAATAAAGAGAAATGTACCTGTAAACTAAAAACTAACCTAAGTTACAATTACACCTAACACTACACTATACTTTAATAAATTATTCCTATTTAAAACTAAATACTTACCTGTAAAATAAACCCTAAGATAGCTACAATATAATTAATAATTACATTGTAGCTATCTTAGGATTTATATTTATTTTACAGGTAACTTTGTATTTATTTTAGCTAGTTAGAATAGTTATTAAATAGTTATTAACTATTTAATAACTACCTAGCTAAAAGAAATACAAAATTACCTGTAAAATAAATCCTAACCTAAGTTACAATTAAACCTAACACTACACTATCATTAAATAAATTAAATAAATTAACTACAAATAACTACAATTAAATACAATTACATAAACTAACTAAAGTACAAAAAATAAAAAAAGCTAAGTTACAAAAAATAAAAAAAATAAATTACAAACATTTAAAAAAATATTACAACAATTTTAAGCTACTTACACCTAATCTAAGCCCCCTAATAAAATAACAAACCCCCCCAAAATAAAAAAAATGCCCTACCCTATTCTACATTAAAAAAGTTCAAAGCTCTTTTACCTTACCAGCCCTTAAAAGGGCCTTTTGTGGGGGCATGCCCCAAATAATTCAGCTCTTTTGCCTGTAAAAGAAAAATACAACGCCCCCAACATTAAAACCCACCACCCACATACCCCTAATCTAACCCAAACCCCCATTAAAATAACCTAACACTAATCCCCTGAAGATCATCCTACCTTTAGTCGTCTTCACTCAGCCGAGCCACCGATGGAACTGAAGAGGACATCCGGACCGGCAGAAGTGATCATCCAAGGGGCGCTAAAGAAATCTTCCATCCGATGAAGTGATCCTCCAAGCGGCGCTGAAGAAATCTTCCATCCGGGCGATGTCATCTTCCAAGAGGCGCTGAAGAAGTCTTCTATCTGGGTGAGGTCATCTTCGAAGCCGGGTCTTGAATCTTCATCCCGCCGACGCGGAACATCCTTCTTTCCCGACGGACTACCGACGAATGAAGGCTCCTTTAAGGGACGTCATCCAAGATGGCGTCCCTTCAATTCCGATTGGCTGATAGGATTCTATCAGCCAATCGGAATTAAGGTAGGAAAAATCTGATTGGCTGATTGAATCAGCCAATCAGATTCAAGTTCAATCCAATTGGCTGATCCAGTCAGCCAATCAGATTGAGATCGCATTCTATTGGCTGTTCCGATCAGCCAATAGAATGCAAGCTCAATCTGATTGGCTGACTGGTAAGTATTTAGTTTTAAATAGGAATAATTTATTAAAGTATAGTGTAGTGTTAGGTGTAATTGTAACTTAGGTTAGTTTTTAGTTTACAGGTACATTTCTCTTTATTTTAGCTAGGTAAGCTATTAAATAGTTAATAACTATTTAATAGCTATTGTACCTAGTTAAAATAAATTGAAAGGTACCTGTAAAATAAAAATAAATTCTAAGATAGCTACAATATAATTATTATTTATATTGTAGCTATATTAGGGTTTATTTAAAGGTAAGTATTTAGTTTTAAATAGGATTAATTTAGTTCATAATAGAAATATGATTTACATTTATTTAATTAATATTTAAGTTAGGGGGTGTTAGGGTTAGTGTTAGACTTAGGTTTAGGGGTTAATATTTTTATTACAGTGGCAGCGGTGTAGTGGGGGGCAGGATAGGGGTTAATAAATGTATTATAGGTGGCGACGGTGTAGGGGGGCAGATTAGGGGTTAATAAATTTAATATAGGTTGCGGCAGGGTCAGGGAGCGGCGGTTTAGGGGTTAAACTATTTATTTATTTGCAAAGATCTGTGAAAAAACAAAGCGCAAACAGACTCAAGTGTAGATAGATAAGGTGCAAAATACCACGCTAATGTATTACACTTACAGTGTTAAAAGTTTAATCAGGCGTTTATTAAAAAACATCAAGGTTCCAGATTTATCAGCAAACACAATAAGAACAATATCAGTCCATAAAACTGTGCGAGTCCCTCAGGATAATCGTCACAGAACAAGATGGTTCAGTTCCTTGCTGGCTTCCGTAGTCGCGGCTCTGGTAGCAATGTCCGTAGCAAAGTATCCGGTGTCAGTGAATTCTCCCACAGAGCACTACGGGTCCTCAGATAGTCCAAAATTGACCCCAACGCATTTCAACCGCTAATAATTTTTACGTTTTTCTATGTATTCTTTTATGTGTTTTGTGTTCACATATTTATATATATATCCATTTCTTATAATATCAACACATAGTCCAACTATAATTGCATTTATTATTTCAGTCACTTTTTATTTATCTATTAGTTTTTCTATTCATTTATTAGTTTTTTTTTGTTTTTATACTAACTATTGAATGCCAATATATTAAATTAAATTAAATATCGATCCTGAGTTTAATTTTAATATGCTTTTAGAATGTTATTTATATTTAGCATGAAATTCTGTTTTTACTTTCATTTTTCACATATCATCAAGTTACGTTTCAGTTTCATACGAATGCAAGTAGAAAAACATTTAGAGACCTTGGAAACACCCAGCCGATATGGGACCAATGAAATAAGATTATGTGCTATAAATACACTTGCATCGTAGGACTCATTATTCATCTTACCTCTTGAGAAAGACTGCACGTTAGCGGTTGAAACGCGTTGGGGTCAATTTTGGACTATCTGAGGACCCGTAGTGCTCTGTGGGAGAATTCACTGACACCGGATACTTTGCTACGGACATTGCTACCAGAGCCGCGACTACGGAAGCCAGCAAGGAACTGAACCATCTTGTTCTGTGACGATTATCCTGAGGGACTCGCACAGTTTTATGGACTGATATTGTTCTTATTGTGTTTGCTGATACATCTGGAACCTTGATGTTTTTTAATAAACGCCTGATTAAACTTTTAACACTGTAAGTGTAATACATTAGCGTGGTATTTTGCGCCTTATCTATCTACACTTGAGTCTGTTTGCGCTTTGTTTTTTCCCAGATCTTTGGGATTCTATTATACTCCGGGAGGCACGCAGGACACCACCGGTAAAGCAGCAGCAGCAGGTCTCGTATTTTATTGCATTTAATTTTAATTATTTTCATTGTGGTTCTCTTGTTGCTTTTCATTTTTGGGAAGCATTAGTGTATAATTTGCAGCATTTTGTATTATTATTATTATTTTTCATTGTCAGTTTATATGTATTATAGGTTTAACATTGTATACTTAACCTTTTAGTGTTTCACACTATCACTGATTTTTGTTTGTAATCATTGTCTTAATCTATGTGGAATTGATCATCCTCCATTAGTAGTTAGCGCTGTTCAATTTGTATATTTTCTATTTATTTATTTGCGGCGAGGTGCGGGAGCGGCAGGATAGGGGTTAATAACTTTATTATAGGGGGGCAGGATAAGGGGTTACTAGGTATCATGTAGGTGGCGGTGGGCTCCGGGAGCGGCGGTTTAGGGGTTTATAAGTTTATTATAGCTTGCGGTGGGCTCCGTGAGTGGCGGTTTAGGGGTTAATCATTTTATTTAGTTGCGGCAGTGTAGGGGGGGACAGATTAGAGGTGTTTAGACTCGGGGTACATGTTAGGGTGTTAGGTGTAGACAGCTCCCATAGAAATCAATGGGATGTCTGGCAGCAGCAAACTTGTACTTTCGCTATGGTCAGACTCCCATTGATTCCTATGGGATCCGCCGCCTCCAGGGTGGCGGTTTGAAAACCAGGTACGCTGGGCCGTAAAAGTGCCGAGCGTACCTGCTAGTTTTTTGATAACTAGCAAAAGTAGTCAGATTGTGCCGCACTTGTGTGCGGAACATCTGGAGTGACGTAAGAATCGATCTGTGTCGGACTGAGTCCGGCGGATCGAAGTTTACGTCACAAAATTCAGCTTTTGCCGGTCTCTAGCCTTTGATAACTAAGGTGAATCAGCCTCGCCACAAATACGCTGCGGAATTCCAGCGTATTTGAGGTTGACGGCTTGATAACTACCCCCCCCCAATCTCCAGCGTAACCTTCGGTGTGGAAATGTACTCACTGTTGTAGATATCCCATCTCGCTATTTCCTTTCCACAGGCTAACCGGTAAACAGATACAATGCAGGTCGTGGTTGCCGTGATCAGGGTCAGTACAGGTGTTGGAGTCTTGCTGGTTCCGACACGCGTTTCGGGGACTCCTCCCCTTTGTCAAGGAATGTCCAGCCTCAGTATGAAGGTGCAATGTATTGGCAAATCCGATGTAACAGGTAATATTGCGGCTTATGACTGGCCCTGCAGCCTTGCTATATTTCGAGTTACCTGCACAGAGACACTGATGCTGCTATTTATTGATCTGTCCTGGTAAAGGTTAGGAGCATTCAGGTATATCGCACAACACTACAGCTTTACCGTGAGTGAACTTCAAAGGGTGTGATGTTGTACTTACTATATGAATGTACCTCGCTAACAGTTTGGCAACCGATAACATATACCGGTGGTTATACAATTGCTATTCAAGCCGTAGATTATAAGGGTGGCATTCTGACTATCTAAAGCACTTTTTTCACAAACCTCCAATAAGGACATCCCAGTATACATTAATTGCACTGTGGGATCATATAACGCTTTAAACACAAGAAAGGACATTTGAGTTTGCATTTTTATTACGTCTTTAATACAAGAAAGGACATTTGAGTTTGCATGTTCATTTTTGGAAAGGACATTTAATTTTGTATCATTATTTTTTTGCAATTGATACAAGGAAGCCTCTTTGTTTTCAGTTTGGATACAAATATTTCAACATGGACTGTTTATTTTTTGGATCACAATTGATGTTATATGAGGATATAGTGATGTTGTGAAATGTTGTGCACTAATTTGTGTTCTATTCTATCTTTAGCTATGTCAATATATTTATTATTTTTTCAGTGACAGGTGGAGTGGGTCTTCACTCACTGGGGACGCCCAGTGGGTGTAATTTTGCTTAGATTTATTACTCTAGTATTGAGTATTATTCTTTAGTTTATGTTTAGGATTGCTTGGAGGGAGTATGGATATGTTTGGTGGATGGGGTATGTGTGGATATGAGTAAGCTCTCTTGTGCTCTTCCTTTTGTAGGATTTTGTAGTTGTAAAAATTAAAATCTAAATTTATTTCTAAGACTCCTTGGCTGGGATCTTTTTGTATTAATATTATTATTGAGTCTAGGGCCAGACTCCATCCCGCGTCGGAGCATTTTTGACTTATTGGTGGTGCGGTCACTATTTTGTATTATATATAATAAAAATTGTTTAATTAAAACTCTAAAAATACATCATAAAAGCACTTAGCTCACGGCGCGTTTCTCGGTTTACTGTTGCATCAGGTAAGTGATATACAAATGCCAATCACAATTTAAATACCCCACTCTCAGCATTCCCTTGTTCACAGTGTGCATGTGTGCATGGCGTCATCATTATCACTACCAATCTTCATGGTAATTCTAATGCGTGTCATACTCGTAATGCGCCTTGCAACCAATACGGAAGACTGTACTACAAATAACCCATCTTTACACAAGCGTAATATCCTATGTGTCCTTGTTCATTGGTCTAGATCCTCTCAGTTAGTATAACTTGCACATGTATACACCTGTTAGATGTCGAATGCGATGGCCAATCACACGGAGTTTACTCGCACATACCCACAAATTGTGCGCATCTGCGGCCACACTCCGTGAAACGATACAAAGTGATCATTCATTATTATTGCCGTTAACATTTCTGTTATATTATACAAAATAGCTTACTTTACATGCCCACCTATTCTGTGTCCTCATGATTGGTCATACCTAAATGTCATAAAGATTTTCTGTTTGAGGGCAGCATGAGATTATAAATAAAATAATATTAAACTTATCAACTAAAAAATAGTAGTAAAATTGACAAGATAGAGTATTTACGCTTGTGCAGTTCCAAAGTGACAAGTATAATAGATATTCAAAAGTGACGTTGTTGTCCCAAAAAATATATACAAACAAATGTTACAAAAAAAACTTCTTATGGTGATATACCTCCTATACAGGATAAAATGCTAATTCTATATATTAGAAAAATACAAAATATTAAAAGAAAGGTGGGAGGGGAGGAGAAAGTGGGAGGGGCCACCTATACAAACATATGTCTATAAATACTAATATATGTGGCAAGAAAGAACCATAATATACCATACATAATTTACATAAAGTGATAATACTCAATATAAAATTGTATATAAACGATGCCATAAAATCGAAAGTAAAATAAGTGTGTCCCAAAACTCCCTAAAAATTACTACTAGGATGTCTGTGTATTAAATACACAAAAAAAAACTACACCAATTGCTGAAATGTCAACGAGAATGTAGACATGGCAGCTTTCAATTGAGTCCAAAAGGAATTAAAGTACATAATTTCCAGACCCAATACTCTTGGAACACAAAATAATTGTGTTCCAGAACAAAACAGATGGCCTCCAAAAGGAATTCTTTCTGTTTTGATGGCTTGTAAAAATCATCATTTAGATAAACTTCAATCATTTCTACACCCAAATTGTGTTTGATGTTAGAATATAATGATGATACATCACATGTCAACCAAAGCTAGTTTTTATTGACATTTCTTTAGGAGGCCAATTTTAGCATTAAATCTGTGGAATCTCTGATTTAGGATGGCAAAGTGATAACCATTTTTTTTAAAACTGATCTTTATATTGGGAGAGGTTCCATGTTATATTACCTATGCCCAATATTATGGGCCTCCCTGGGGGATTTTGAAGTCATTTGTGGATCTTGTTCACATGGTAATAATACGCCATATTAGGATTTATAGGAATTAGATAATCCTGTTCTTTTTTGTTTACAATTCCCTCCAAAAAAGCACCATCTATAATTTGAATTAGGTTTTTCACATACTGCTTGGTTGGATCAAACGTTTTTTATAGTAGTTTTTATCCAAAAGGATCCTATTGGCTTCTTCTAGGTAATCAGTCCTATTTTGGAGGGCTGCACCCCCCCCCCCTTTGCCCGCCTGTCTGTTAACTATCGGCTAGATCATGAGTCTTGCATTAGCCTTGAAAAGCAGCGTTGAGAGGTCCCAATGCTGCTTTTTAACACCCGCTGGTATTACGAGTCTGGCAGGTACAGGTGTACCGCTCACTTTTCTTCCGCATCTCGAGGCTACTGCAAATCCCCTTACGTCAATTGTGTATCCTATCTTTTTAATGGGATTTGCCTAACGCTGGTATTACGAGTCTTGGAAGAAGTGAGCGGTACAGCCTCTCCTGGCAAGACTCCTACCGCATTTGAAAGTCAGTAGTTAAGAGTTTTATGGGCTAACACCGGAACATAAAGCTCTTAACTAAAGTGCTAAAAAGTACACTAACACCCATAAACTACCTATTAACCCCTAAACTGAGGCCCCCCACATCGCAAACACTAAAATAATTTTTTTTAACCCTTAATCTGCCGACCGGACATCGCCGCCACCTACATTATACCTATGAACCCCTAATCTGCTGCCCCTAACATTGCCGACACCTACATTATATTTATTAACCCCTAATCTGCTACCCCCAATGTCGCCGCCACCTACCTACAATTATTAACCCCTAATCTTCCGACTGGACATCGCCGCCACTTTAATAAATGTATTAACCCCTAAACCGCCGCACTCCTGCCTCGCAAGCATTAGTTAAATTTTATTAACCCAAAATCTGCCCCCCCAATGTCGCCGACACCTACCTACATTTATTAACCCTTAATCTTCCGACCCCAACGTCGCCGCTACTATAATTAATGTATTAACCCCTAAACCTAAATCTAACCCTAAGTCTAACCCCCCCTAACTTAAATATAATTTAAATTATATATATTATATATTGGAACAGCCAATAGAATGCAAGGTCAATCCTATTGGCTGATTGGATCAGCCAATCGGCTTGAACTTCAATCCGATTGGCTGATTGCATCAGCCAATAGGATTTTTCCTACCTTAATTTCCGATTGGCTGATAGGATTCTATCAGCCAATCGGAATTCAAAGGACACCATCTTGGATGACGTCATTTAAAGGAACCTTTATTCTTCGTTAGGACTTCGTTTGAAGAGGATGCTCTGCGTCGGATGGATTGAAGATGGACCCGCTCCGCTCCGGAAGGATGAAGATAGAAGATGCCGCCTGGATGAAGATTTCTACCGTCTGGAGGACCTCTTCTGCCCCGATCGGATGAAGACTTCTGCCGTATGGAGGACCACTTGTGCCCGGCTGGGTGAAGACGGCTCAAGGTAGGGTGATCTTCAGGGGGTTAGTGTTAGTTTTTTAAGGGGGAATTAAGTGGGTTTTAGAGTAGGGGTGTGTGGGTGGTGGGTTGTAATGTTGGGGGGTATTGTATTTTTTTTTACAGGTAAAAGAGCTGATTACTTTGGGGCAATGCCCCGCAAAAGGCCCTTTTAAGGGCTATTTGTAATTTAGTATAGGGTAGGGAATTTTTTTTATTTTGGGGGGCTTTTTTATTTTATTAGGGGTATTAGATTAGGTGTAATTAGTTTAAAATTCTTGTAATTCTTTTTTTATTTTCTGTAATTTAGTGTTTGTTTGTTTTTGCAATTTAGTTTATTTAATTTAATTGTAATTAATTGTAGGTAGTTTAGGTAATTAGTTTAACGATAGTGTAGTGTTAGGTGTAATTGTAACTTAGGTTAGTATTTATTTTACAGGTAATTTTGTACTTATTTTAGCTAGGTAGTTATTAAATAGTAATAATAGTAATAACTATTCTACCTAGTTAAAATAAATACAAAGTTGCCTGTAAAATAAAAATAGATCCTAAACTAGCTGCAATGTAACTATTAGTTATATTGTAGCTAGCTTAGGGTTTATTTTATTGGTAAGTATTTAGTTTTAAATAGGATTAATTTATTTAATTATGTTAAATTAATTTAGTTTAATTTAAATTATATTTGTTAGGGGGGTTAGGGTTAGACTTAGGTTTAGGGGTTAATAGGTAAAAAGAAAGACAGCGCCTCATAGTGCAAGTAGGTTCCAACAGTAATGGATCACAATGAGAAAATAACAGATGGTAGTATACTCACAAGGATATTGGCACCTTTGTTGAAAGAGGTGCAAAAAGGCAGACTGACATTTGAATCAGCAGTCAGTACGCTGGAGCCAGATAGATTCAGCTTTCCTGGATGGACCGCTGTGGACTCTCCTCTTGTGAATGGAAGCAGAATCAAGAGGAGAGTCCACAGCGGTCCATCCAGGAAAGCTGAATCTATCTGGCTCCAGCGTACTGACTGCTGATTCAAATGTCAGTCTGCCTTTTTGCACCTCTTTCAACAAAGGTGCCAATATCCTTGTGAGTATACTACCATCTGTTATTTTCTCATTGTGATCCATTACTGTTGGAACCTACTTACACTATGAGGCGCTGTCTTTCTTTTTACCAATTTTAGAGACTGTGTTTTTCGATCAGACACACCAAAGACCAGCTGCCTGCCATTTTGTGAATCCCTCCGACCACAAAACATCTGTAAGTTTGAAAGAAACATTGTTGCAGAGACATTGACACTTGTCGGCATCACTTACCAGCACCTTTTTTCATGGGACTTATATTACAATAAGTTTTTTGTCATATATATTAAGAATTGTTTGATCACAAGTATATATATTGAATATTTTTTCTGTTTTTGTTTTCTTATAGATATATATGTCTTTTTATATGAATTGATTCAACTATTTAGAATTTAATTTTGCACTTATTACATTGGTAACATTTCTCTTTCTTCCACACATTACCCACTAGGGTTTCAGTTAATTTGATTCACATTCACACCATTGTGAAACAATTTTATACAATTCACATGAGTTCTTAATTAATCTATTTCAGCACATTTTATACATTTCACTTTTACACATTCATTACACTATTATTATACATTACTAATATATTTCTTCCTTTTGTATCACAAACACATTAGGCGCATGCTATTACCTATTTGCCAATAGGTATTTTTCTACTTAGGGGTTAATAACTTTATTATAGTGGCGGCGATGTTGGCTGCGGCAGATTAGGGGTTAATAAATTTAATATAGTTGCGGCGACGTTGGGGGGGCAGATTAGGGGTTAAGAACTATAATGTACGTGTCGGCGATGTTGGGGGCAGCAGATTAGGGGTTTATAAGTATAATGTAGGTGGCGGCGGTGTCCGGAGCGGCAGATTAGGGGTTAATAATTATAATGTAGGTGTCAGTGATAGTGGGGGCGGCAGATTAGGGGTTAATAAGTGTAAGATTAGGGGTGTTTAGACTTGGGGTTCATGTTAGGGTGTTAGGTGCAGACGTAAATTTTCTTTCCCCATAGGAAACAATGGGGCTGCGTTAGGAGCTGAACGCTGCTTTTTTGCAGGTGTTTTGCCATCTTACCGCTACCGTAAGCAACGCTGGTATCGAGGTGAGATGTGGAGCTAAATTTTGCTCAACGCTCACTTTTCTGAGGCTAACGCCGGCTTGCAGAAAACTCGTAATACCAGCGTTGTTTAAAGGGAGCGGTAAGAAAAAAAGGAGCGTTAGCACCGCACAGCCTTACCGACAAAACTTGTGATCTAGCCGTTTATCTTTAATAGAAATTATCCTTGTTCAGGCTCTTTTTTTTAAATATATTAAGATTAGATCTATCAGTTTCAGTATTTGGGATCTTATTAAAGTCGTTCAGTACTAATGTAGGAAATAGCTGTATAGTTGGACAGTTATTAGGTGGATTAAAGTTAGATGGCAGTTTGAGGTTGGTGTGTATATAGTCCTCAAAGATATACTCAGTTATCTCTTCCATATTTGCCACTATTAAGTCTTCAGATTACATCCTTTCATTCATCTCATCAGTGATGATGGGGATTAAAGAATTATCTTTTATTTTTTTATTGCAAAAATATTTTTGTAGAGACAACTTGCGTGTAAATCTATTTAGATCCACAAACAAATCGAAAATATGTTGGTTGGATTGGCTGAAAGACAAACCTCTTCCTAGAATCAATATTTATTCATTAGTTAATTTATGGCTAGAAAGATTATAGATACAGTACCTTTACTTAATTTTGCAAGTTTCCTCTTTTTCGTAGTTCTACCTCGCCCTCTGCTGCCACGCTTGCGTACAATATTTTCCCTCTAAATATTGTAAGGGAATCCATATGTGGATGCACTACTCTTGTTTCTCTCTCTAGTTGTCTCAGCACTGGAGGATTCCAATTCCTCGGAGGAAAACTTTGATTCCAATTTATCTGGTGGGTATTTAGATTGGGGAACTCCTGAAAAACAGGAACAGACTCTCTGTTGGGAATGAATCTATTGTTTCTATTGCTCCAATGGTGACCATTGTTATATCTATACGGGGATGATTTACCATGACCCTCATGCCACCTATTCTGATTGGTGTGATTATGGGATGTAGACGCAGCAGATGAATAGCTTGTATTAAGGGGCTGTTATCTTACCCTTCCTATTTCTAAATTATTTTTCTTATCTCTGGGTTTATTGTATTGAACTTTAGTCCAACTTTCTGTTTTACTATCCCCAGATTGTTCTAAAGCTAGGTCATCTGTGACCATAAGCTCATTAGCTTTGTCTATCTTATTAAAATTATAGATTAAAACTCCCTTATAGTCTTCCTCATCTCTAGCTAATTTTTTTTATTTTGATCTGAACTATCTTCTTTTGGTATTCATCTGTTTTCTTAATTATCTGTTTTCTTAATTACTTTAGTATTCATAATTTTCCTCTAGTTCCTATTGCTTCAAATCAGTTTGGGCTTTTTCTATTTTCTCAGTTATTTCTGTAATGAGAGTTACCCTATGTTTAATCAATAGGTCAATTAATTTGAAGGAACATTCATTCAGGATGATTTCCCACTTTTTCAAAAGTTCCTCATCGTCCTTAAATAAATACTGCTTCAAAATTCTTAAACCCTGTGGGATGTGTCCCTTTTTTACATATTTCTTCAAAGTATCCACATCCCACCAGTGTCTATGTTCTGATTTAATTAATTCTTCTAAGTTGTTAAACATCTCTTTTACAGACAGTTGTTCAGTATCCATCATACTTCCCTTAGAGCTTTATGACAACCTATTATTGTGTCTTTCAGTGATATTTTGCATATTCTTGATCGAAATAATCTCCACAAATATGGATGAATATAACTTGGAGACTTTCACTCACATATTTTATCTGCAGAAGCATATCATGGTAACTACTTTTACGAGATGCTCCGGTATTTGTGTGATCTCGCAATTTTATTTATTTAGGAAAGCTAGAGGCCTAATTTTAATATGCACTTATTTTTTTTCATTCTAAACTTGGCCTTGAGTGGGTTAAGTAGTAGTATCCATATATCCACCATGGGAGGTATAGACCTCTTATTTCAAAGAACAGTATTTCCTTTTTCCAGTAATTGGTTGACTTTTGGCAGAAATAAGTGCACAGATATGTCACTTATCATATTTTTCTTATATAAATGGAGCATTTAGTGCAGAGGTTCCCAAAGTGGGCAGTACTGCCCCATGGGGGGGCAGTGGGATTATAGAGGGGGCAATAAAAGGCACAAGATATGGAAGGGGATACTGAGATTACCATAGGGGGCATTACTAGGCAAGCTGTGGAAGAGGATGCTTGAGAGCCCCTCCAAGTGCAATGTTTGTAATTTGCTGCTCTTTACCCTAGAAGCCTAAAGCGAAATAATATTATTGCTAAGGGCTCAATGTACTAAACAGCTGATGCTGCTTTTGAGCCCTTGCGTGGCAGCCTTGTTTATGTGAGTCTGCATTCCACAATGTAATAAGCAGCAGCCATTTGGGATGATTGACGGGCCCTGCTCTCAGGGGCAGCTTTGCAGAAGCAAGTCAACATGCAATGGTACATGCAGGCAGCGTGTACACTGTTCCCACTGCCTGTTCTCTGTGAAGGTTGGTTGGCTGATTGCCAAGTTGGGAACCTTGTGGTTGACGTTTTTTACTGCTTTGCTTTCAAGATTTTTGCAAGAAATAAGAGTTTGGGTTTATTAGCAACTTACACTCTTTCTAACTGGGATAGCTGGCACTTGTATGGAAGGCTTGCGTTCTTTGTTTTCTCAACAGTGCACATTGGCACAGCCATGTACTACATTAACATTTTAAACACATAGATTTGCAGATTCGCTAGTGATAACATTTCATGCTGTAATGAAATATTGCATTTCATTTTCACACTTTAATGGCCCTTTAACTACATAGTTTGGAATTACTATGTAGTAGCAATGAACATGGCAAAGACCTGTTGTGCTTGTCTGAGTAGCTTTCTATTCAGCCATCTATCAGTTGTTTTTCAGTGTTCAGTATGCTGTCATCAAAAATAACCAGTGTGGTGCGCCCTACATCAGAGCTTCTTAAACTATTTCACTTGGGACCCTTTCAACAAAATAATTCACCACACCCATTTTTATAATATAGTTGGGGGGAAAAACTTGTCAGATGGATATACAATATATATATATATATATACACACCACACAAATGAGGGGATTTTTTGTTAAAATAAATGAATTCATCTTTGTGGTCATTGCTAATTTCTAATAGTTTGACTCACTAACATCATACCTTCTAAATAGGCTTCTCCCCTGTGTGTGGCAATGAGTAACGCCCATGCACTGTGTGTGCTCTGCACGCAATGTTGCCCTTGATTTACAATCCCGGATACTCACTCATACACATATTTAGCCAAACAAAGCTCACATTTGAAGAAGACATTTGAACAAGAGAAGGTCAACAGCAAACACCTATTCCTTTCTGCCTAACTGCTTCACTTGTGTTTTGGCTTGTAATGGCAACTAAGCCTACTGTTGTACCCGGGATGCCTTCTGCTCTTCTGTCTCTCTGTGAACAGTAAATTATCAAATCTTGTGAATACATCAAAAAAAATTGAAACAACCCCCAGTTTAAGAATCATGGCACTACATGACACTTTGGTAAGTAGTATAGACTTTACATAAAGTTTCTTTATTGGCACATTTGTACAACTATGCTCCAAAGAAACTGATTCCAGATCTCCACATGTGGCAATTTAAGACTCCTGGTAACTGACATCAAACCAGACATTGGTATCACTTTATCAAGCCCATCCATCACATTAAAGAAACATGAAACTCAATTGGTTTTCTTTTAAGATTCAGATAGAACATACAATTTTAAACAACTATACAATTTACTTCTTTTATCAAATTTGCTTCATTCCCTTGATATAATTTGCTGAAGGAGCAGCAATGCACTACCAGCGGCTAGCTGAATACATCTAAAAAGTCAATCACAAGAGACAAATGCGTGCAGGCACCAGCTAGCTCCCACTAGTGTACAATATGTATGTATTTAAACATGTCATAACATGTCTATCTAAATCAGGCAAGTTTAATTTTGACTTTCCTATTCCCTTAATGGGATTCTAAACCCAATTTTTCACCTAGATTACGAGTTTTGCGTTAGAGGCTGTGCGGTGCTAACGAGCAGTTTATGCTCACTGCTCACTTACAGACAGCGCTGGTATTACAGGTTTTTACAAACCAGACAAGAAGTAAGCGTTGAGCAAAATTTTGCTGATTACCGCACTCCAATACCAGCGCTGCTTACGTTAGCGGTGAGCTGGTGTAACATGCTCGTGCACGATTTCCCCATAGGAATCAACCGGGAGAGCCGGCTGAAAAAAAGTCTAACACCTGCAAAAAAGCAGCGTAAAACTCCTTAACACAGCATCATTGATTCCTATGGGGAAATACATTTTATGTCTACACCTAACACCCTAACATGAACCCCGAGTCTAAACACCCCTAATCTTACACTTATTAACCCCTAATCTGCCTTCCCCAATGTCGCCGCAACCTACCTACACTTCTTAACCCCTAATCTGCCGCCCCCAACGTCGCCGCCACTATAATAAACATATTAACCCCTAAACCGCTGCACTCCCGCATCGCAAACATTAGTTAAATATTATTAACCCCTAATCTGCCATCCCTAACATCGCCGCCACTATTCTAAATTTATTAACCCCTAAACCTAAGTCTAACCCTAACCCTAACCCCCACTAAGTTAAATATAATTTAAATAAATCTAAATAAAATTACTATAATTAACTAAATTATTCCTATTTAAAACTAAATACTTACCTATAAAATAAACCCTAAGCTAGCTACAATATAACTAATAGTTACATTGTAGCTAGCTTAGGTTTTATTTTTATTTTACAGGCAAGTTTGTATTTATTTTGACTAGGTAGAATAGTGACTAAATAGTTATTAGCTATTTAATAAACTACCTAGCTAAAATAAAGACAAATTTACCTGTAAAATAAAACCTAACCTATATTACACTAACACCTAACATTACAGTATAATTAAATTAATTCCCTAAATTAAATACAATTAAATTAAATTAGCTAAAGTACAAAAAAAAACACACTAAATTACAGAAAATAATAAACAAATTACAAGATTTTTAAACTAATTACACCTAATCTAATCCCCCTAACAAAACAAAAAATCCCCCCCAAAATAAAAAAAAGCCCTACCCTACACTAAATTACAAATAGCCCTTAAAAGGGCCTTTTTTTGCGGGGCATTGCCCCAAAGTAATCAGCTCTTTTATCTGTAAAAAAAATTACAAATCCCCCCCAACATTAAAACCCACCACCCACGCAACCAACCCCACTCTAAGACCCACCCAATACCCCCTTAAAAAAAACCTAACACTAACCCCTTGAAGATCACCTTACCGGGAGAAGTCCTCAACTAAGCCGGGAGAAGTCTTCATCCAAGCCCCAACCAAATATGGGTCGGCTCCTAAGCTTTCATTCCTACTTTTTCAAATAAAGATACCAAGAGAACAAAGAAAAATGTATAATAGGAGTAAATTAGAAAGTTATTTAAAATTGTAAACATTATATGAAAAATTACTTAAGAATAACCAAGCCTCATGATCAGTAAAGCTACGGCAGAAGTTAGGGTTCGTAATGTGACATTGCAAATATTAATGCAGCCCCAACATAACAGTCATCATGCACTAATGGTATCCGCTCGTTTGTGAAAATAACTATGCTCAGAGTGATAAATCTAATAATCCTACTAGTTGCCAGCCTAAAACACAGGAGTTCCCAGACTCCTCACCAATGCCCTAACATGTTTTGCCGCTAACCGGCTTTGTCTGCTCCTTTGCTACCAGTATTTCACTATACCGTTTGCTGATTTAATCCTATCCACCTGTTGTGGTTTTAATTTAATCATCCCAGTTTTTATGTGTGCATTTTAATGAAAGTTATGTTTTATTTTTTGGATGCTGTCGTTTATACCATTTGGTGCTCATTCCTCCATTTATTAGGATTATGCAGACTTGTTGAGTGCTATATGTGTAATCTCTTGAGGGGATTCTTTATCCACTCTTCTGTTTCTGCATGATAATCATTACACAGCACCCCCCCCCCTTTCTTTATTTTATTTATGTAAAGTATAAGTCTGTATTACATAAGAAGTAGTGCAATTGGCTTTCTTACTCTTCTACTCATAATAACACTGTCTACTAAAAAATTGCATTAGAAAGTTATAAGGGCTCAAAGATATGAGGTATCAGGTCTTAGAAACAAAACAGGATTGCAAAGGTCTTTAACATAGACATACCTGTACATGCCTTAATATGTATTTATGTATGTATGTATCTGTGGGTGTATGTATATGTGTATATGGGGAGAGAGAGGAAAAAAATAAAGCAGTCATGATATTGGACCTTCGGCTTTTTTGTGCACATTGGGTTAGCGCTCATGTGAAACGTTTTTACTTTCAACTTGTAATATGAGCGCAAAAAGTTAACGCGGGAGCTCAAACTATCGCTCCACTTGTAGTCTAACCCATAATTTGTTAAATACTTGACATGTTTACATTAGTCACAGTCCAAACAAGCTAAAGAGGGTAAGAAAAAATAATCAAATAATCAAATTTAGAAGTTTTGCTCAGAGAGCTGAGAAATGTGTCCTCTAAGGGATTAACTCCTTGCATAAGCAAGTAGATGTGATCAACATGAGAGGTCAATTCAACAAGTTTACCTATCACTGTATTCTGGCAAGCTTCACTGCTTCTCTGATTGGCTGAAAAGGGCATGCCTTGGCAATTAAGCACAAACTTAAGCTAACAGGATGTACCTGTTTTGGCAAGGATGCTACCTTAGATATAATTTTCAGACTCTGTCAGTTTTCAGTCATTTGTGAGGCTTATCACCAGACTTGTTCACCCATTGTGGGCTTTTTGTTGGAGGGTGCTCTGTCTAAGTTTTAGTTCCTTTCCTGGGATGGTACAAAATTAAAAAGAGTCTGTCCAACCGAGAAAGCCTTCCATCCCGAAAGACCACCCACTATATGTCTGCTACTCTCAAAGCTCAGGCCCCAGCTGTGCATAGCTGTCATTCTGTAATCTGCTGCCCACATTATATTTATTTACATAGCTGGGTGCTGGCCTTGTCCATAACCAACCAGTGGTCCTCTATTCTATTCAGGCATCCTGGTCCCCTAATATGGACTGACAGGGCCTGTGTTACTTGAACAGCCCTCCCCTTACAGAGCCAGTTAGTTGCTGGTTGTTGTCATAGTAATGGGGTGGAGCTACCACCCACCAGCTTTAAAGACTAGATACAAAATCATCCTACAAAGAGAAAGACCAGTGTTTGTGGAACTCCTGACAGCCATAAGGCAGCGTTAATAAAAGTGAGTGACAATGAGAGCAGAAAACTAACATTGCATTATGTGGTGAGACACTGGAAAGCAATTATGCATATTTTATTTTAAGAATATTATGACCCTTTTATATACCATCCCCAGTTGAGAACATAACCAGGCTTTGCTAGGCCAGTTAGTTTTAAGTGTCCTTAATAGCGTGCTTTAGCTGACTTCTGCCTCAGCTGTACCTTTTTTTTATGTGCTCTGGATACACATGATGTATACTCAAGAAGATTACTCTGAAGTGAAATGTTCCTGTGATTTTTGTTCAGATGAGATTCCAGCATAGATCTGGGACTCAACATTAAACAAGAAAACTTCATCTGTAACATAGATAATAATATAAATGCATCCAACTGATGTACATTTTTTACAGTGGTAGAATTTAATAAGCATAAACTACAATATAATCTATTGTTGCTTAGGGTATTATTCAGGCCACATCATTACATAATATCATAAAGCCTATCCTCAAATAAATAAGCAAATGATTGTCTGCACCCTTTTTCACTCATTACATTTTATTATATTTTATACACAGAATACATATGATAAAAAAAATTCTATACACAAGACAGTTGATATTTTTAAATTAATACAAAAAATGTTTTTTTGTTTTTCTCGGGGGGGTTTAATATACATATTCTGTATGTCCTGCATTCAAAGATTGCCGCCCTCATCCTCCTAGACCTCTTAGCAGCATTCGACACTATCTCCCACCTCACCCTCCGCACCCGCCTACACGATGCCGGCATACGCGACAGAGCCCTGGAATGGATCACCTCCTTCCTCACCGGCAGAACCCAGAAAGTTAGACTCCCACCCTTCACCTCCAAGCCCACAGAGATCAGTTGCAGTGTACCCCAAGGCTCTTCGCTGAGCCCCATCCTATTCAATGTCTACATGGCCCCTCTCGCCGCCATTGCCCGACGACACAACCTCAACATCGTCTCCTACGCCAACGACACCCAGCTAATCATCTCACTCACCGGTGACCCCACCACTGCCAAGAGAAACGTCTATGAAGGGCTGACAGCAGTCACCACCTGGATGAGCTACAACTGCCTAAAGCTGAATGCAGACAAGACCAAAGTCCTCCTCCTCGGTCCCACCACATCCACCTGGAATAACTCCTGGTGGCCCATAGCCCTCGGACACCCTCCAACCCCCACTGACCATGCACAAAATCTAGGCGCCATCCTGGATTCATCGCTCTCCATGGACCGACAAATCAACGGTCTCCTCTGCATGCTTCCACACACTCCAGCTGCTGCAAAATATCTTCAAATGGATCCCAACCGAGACCAGGAAGACTGTCACCCACGCCCTCGTCAGCAGCCGACTGGACTACGACAGCACACTCTACGCCGGCTCCACCATCAAGCTCCAAAAGAGACTCCAGCGCATCCAGAACGCCTTGGCCAGACTCATCCTCGACATCCCTCGCCAATACCACATCACCAAACACCTGCTGGACCAAAACTGGCTCCCCATCAACAAAAGACTAACCTTCAAGCTTCTCACCCACGCATTCAAGGCCCTCCACAACATCGGTCCCGAATACATGAACCACCGCCTTACCTTCTACACCACCAGACAACTTCGATCGGCAGACCAAGTCCTTGCAGTTATACCCCGCATCAGGAAAACCACAGTGGGAGGCAGATCCTTCTCTCACCTGGCAGCCAAGACTTGGAACACCCTCCCGTTGCACCTCACACAAGCTACCGCCCTAACTAAGTTCAGAAAGGACCTCAAGACCTGGATCTTCGACTGAACTGCAACCCTCAGTTGCAGTGTACCCCAAGGCTCTTCGCTGAGCCCCATCCTATTCAATGTCTACATGGCCCCTCTCGCCGCCATTGCCCGACGACACAACCTCAACATCGTCTCCTACGCCAACGACACCCAGCTAATCATCTCACTCACCGGTGACCCCACCACTGCCAAGAGAAACGTCTATGAAGGGCTGACAGCAGTCACCACCTGGATGAGCTACAACTGCCTAAAGCTGAATGCAGACAAGACCAAAGTCCTCCTCCTCGGTCCCACCACATCCACCTGGAATAACTCCTGGTGGCCCATAGCCCTCGGACACCCTCCAACCCCCACTGACCATGCACAAAATCTAGGCGCCATCCTGGATTCATCGCTCTCCATGGACCGACAAATCAACGGTCTCCTCTGCATGCTTCCACACACTCCAGCTGCTGCAAAATATCTTCAAATGGATCCCAACCGAGACCAGGAAGACTATCACCCACGCCCTCGTCAGCAGCCGACTGGACTACGACAGCACACTCTACGCCGGCTCCACCATCAAGCTCCAAAAGAGACTCCAGCGCATCCAGAACGCCTTGGCCAGACTCATCCTCGACATCCCTCGCCAATACCACATCACCAAACACCTGCTGGACCAAAACTGGCTCCCCATCAACAAAAGACTAACCTTCAAGCTTCTCACCCACGCATTCAAGGCCCTCCACAACATCGGTCCCGAATACATGAACCACCGCCTTACCTTCTACACCACCAGACAACTTCGATCGGCAGACCAAGTCCTTGCAGTTATACCCCGCATCAGGAAAACCACAGTGGGAGGCAGATCCTTCTCTCACCTGGCAGCCAAGACTTGGAACACCCTCCCGTTGCACCTCACACAAGCTACCGCCCTAACTAAGTTCAGAAAGGACCTCAAGACCTGGATCTTCGACTGAACTGCAACCCTCAGCACCTTGAGACCCTACGGGTGAATAGCCATGCTTTACAATATCCTCCCACCCCCCCCCCCCCTCCTCCCCTGCATATGAAAAAAAAAAACAATATACAAACAGAAGCAATTTGAAGTCTGTATACATCAGTATACATCTAAAACCTTGGGGCTTGGTTGGGAGTCTGAAAATCAGCACAATGTTATTTAAAAATAAGCAAAACTATACATTTTTTTTTACTAAATACCCCTAGAGGATCTATATAAAAGGATCATCTACAAAACATTTATGCAACGACAAATCTAATGTACAATGTCCCTTTAAGCCCGATGATCTAAAACTAGCTGGCATGGAGAGAGCATTATTTTCTAATCTCTTTGGGGATGATTTAACAAGGGCCGAATGGCCCTAAATGTAACTGTTTCCATGAGAGCCTTCAGGCTCGCCGGAAACAGGAGTTAAGAAGAAGCTGTCTTATCTCGTATGCCTCCTTTGAGGCGGCGGACATGAGTCCGCCCGATCGCATATGATCGGGTTGATTGACACCCCCTGCTAGCGGCCGATTGGCCGTGAATCTGCAGGGAGCGTCATTGCACAAGCAGTTCACCAGAACTGCTTGTGCAATGATAAATGCCTCTTCTTACAATCCAGAACCATGCATATTGAGATAAACAGCTCTCAATCTGAAATTCAACTTTTAGAAATTATTTGAAGGACCTTGCAGAACTGACAAGACTACTTGGATATTCTCACTGGACATTTAGAGCATCGGACCCTTTTTAATGCTGCAAGATTTGAGGGCACAGCATGAAAGTAGCTTCACAATGATCACAGTACAGAACAGCATATAAATGCACAGTAAATCCAGTCCCACATGTAGGGGGGATAGTGAACAATAAAAATGTATTGTCATATTAAAACAAGTTTATGTAAGTTATTTAATGTTATGTCTTTTATGTATTAGCTGCATTTGAGTTTAAGGATGCTGAAAAGCTATGCAGAATTTTTAGATTTTCAGGCAGGGTAATAACCCTGCAGAGGGAATAGCTAAAGTAAATCTGAAGAAACGTGTGCAATTGGCATTTGTTTAGCTAAAAATTACCTTTTTAAAGTGGTCTTCAGCTAGTGCGGCCGGGCTCACTCATTAACGCATCTTATTTATATTGTTTTTAATATTTAAATTAGAAACAGACCATTCTAGCAATACAATGGAGACCAGTCTGTTACTGTCAGATTACAGAGTAAAACGATTTGGGGGACGTTAAATTAAACAAAGAAGTGACAGGTGGGAAGCCATGGACACCAGCTAAACAAACGCCAGATACACAAATTCATACAGATTGTCCAACTTTAATAGAAGAACAAGAGGACAGATTTCTCTTCTTTTGACACCCCCTTTCCTCATTCTACATACTCCTCTACCATTCCTCATTTGTATCATTCAAAGTGCTCTTCTTCTCTGCATCCCTTTCCTGTTCCATCTGTGCCTATTTAGTGGTACTTAATTCATTAATCATTTGGCATTTGTTTATATACAATTTAATGTATTTCAAATCTATTAAAACAACTAAAGACTCTCTTTATTTATGGATGGAATAATTTCAAAGTTATTGTTATTCATCCACTATGTATCTGGTTGGATTTAAATCAATTATTAGACGGTATAGTCTTCAGGATCATTAGATTCAATAATTCATGAAAAGAATGTTAAGCAGCCAGCTGGCTTTAAAAGCTTCCTGTTATTATCAATTCTACCAGCAAATTCAGGGAGTACTAGCAAAAAAGAACAAACATTTCTCATTTATTCTTTAAGATATTTTCTTAGAATTTAATGGGCAGTTATTATTTTCTTTTGTGGCCACTATCCAATTGCGATGATTTTATAACAAAAAGAACGAAGAACACACATAAAGAGATTGCCTGTAACAATAACATGTAAAGGTAAAACACTAAATAGACACAAGGAATTGGTTAACATATTTCTATTCTAATAGAATGTTTGCAAAAATCATAGAACTCCTTTTAAACTCTCTTTAAAATTCCCTGTTACTTTCAGCGTGGATTGATTGAGAATGTGTTTCTTTGCAAGGTATGCTGCTACATGTCAAACAATGGAATGTTTAAATCTTTCAGGATTTACTAACATAGTTCATATATTAATCAATATTAGCAGGGTCCATTACCAGCTGCACTGTTAAGACTTTGTATAGTACAAGATAAAAACAGAGTCCGTATTTTATCATACTGAAAAGCTTCATTTATACACTGACAACTAAGAGTTATCTTGTGAATTTCTCCAATGATGATCCAGATCTATACACAAATGTGGGTGTAAGATTTATATACAAATATAGATAATGGCATCCACAGTATGTAGGTATGGAGGCCCCAAAATAAATAAGCACACCAGGGGGGGCAGAACTCTGGGTTTGCTGGATTTACATCAATTGGGAACTCTGGCATGTTGGCCATATTCCCTCTATTTATGCTATATTTATATTCTTTCTTTCTTCTTGAAAAAAAAGAAAACCAAAAATACATAAACTCTCAGAAGACTTAATGGGGCCGCTGTAGCCAATCATGTCCGCCAGACATTGATAAATGCTGACAGCATATGCTGTTGCCATTTATCATTGCACAAGCAGTTCTGGTGAACGGCTTGTGCAATGCCCCCTGCTGCAGATTCCCGACCAATTGGCAGCTAGCAGGTGGTGTCAATCAACCCGATTATATGAGATTGGGTGGATTGATGTCCACCGTCTCAGAGGAGGCATACGATTTAAGGAGCAGCACCTGAAGGCTCACACGGAAACAGGAGTATATGGCCCCATTCAGGCCATGATAAATCGGCCTGCCTTGTTTCTATTGCTTAGCCCCACAGCTGAACAATCCAAGCAGCTCCCTAGACTATCAGGGCTTGACTACATGCCCTTCACACCGCTAACTGCAGCTGTATGATCTCTACCCCCTTCATGTTGGTTATTAAATATATTTTGCAATAATTATGATGTATGTGTGGGCCTCATGGGGGCCACTAGACACCGCCCTAGTATGTAGAATTTAAGTTTAAAATGTAAATATGCATCAATCCTACCATATTATTAAACACATAGAGGTAGAGGAATGTTTACTAAAGATCCAGGGTCTATTATGTAAGCAAAGAATTTATGAAAAAAACCTAAGAGAGTTAACTTGAATAGTTACTGTGGGATGAGGCCTACACACTATCTGTCATCCCTCTCACTAGAATCTAATGATATCAATCAGAGTGTGGCTAAACTTTCGAACCCTTCACCCTTTTTTAAAATAATAATAACATGGCAATGTAGTGAGGACCAGTTATAAACAGGAAATAGAAGTGCACCATCTGGAGTACCAACCAGAGGAATACCAGAAGATGACAGAATGATCTCCTCGATGACAGATGAATGCCATGGTAAAGTTCCCCTTCTTCTATCATTAAGCATGAAATCTAGCTCAGTTTAACATTTTTGCTAGAAGAATCTAATTGGGATTAAACAATTTTCTGAACACTTCCCCACAGTACAATGAAATGGAACAAAACAACATATGAACTTATAACATTAAGTAGTCTTATTTTTTTTTTATTCCCTGTCCCTTAGGAAGCAGTGGCGTCACTAGGGGTGCGGGGGGTGTGGGCAGCACCCAGGTGACACCCTCCAGGGGGTGACACCACCCAAAAAAATAATAATTTTTTTTTAATTTTTTTTATTTTATTGAAATTCAAAGAAATACAATGTAGAGATCCATATATTTTTTTTATTAGAGGGGCCAGCATTTGTGAACATTAGTGGGACTGGAGAAGGGGAGGGCAGGTGGGGGTCTGGGGGTGGGCAGAGAGCAGAGGTGCTTGGTCATAAGAAGCGGTAGGCACGCGGCCCGGGGCTGTGCACTGACAGACTTGGAACAGAGTCAAAGAGCAAAATTTTCATAGTTTGCGCGCCTAAACCTTTTCTTTAGTGATTTATTTTTTAGAGTGCTCTGTTTATCTTTCATTTGATGTGCTGCTGAGCCAGGGAGCAGCTCTAGGCATGAGCTTTATAATTAATGCAGTGCAGTTTACATATTTTGTATGTGTGTGTGTGTGAGTTTTTGTGTGTGTGTGTCTGAGTGTTTTGTGTGTGTGTGTGTCTGAGTGCTTTTGTGTGTGTCTGAGTTTTTCTGTGTGTGTGCCTGAGTGTTTTTGTGCGTGTGTCAGTGTGTTTTTGAATGTGTGTCTGAGTGTTTTTGTGTGTGTGTCTGAGTTTTTTTGTGTGTCTTTTTGTGTGTGTGTCAGTGTGTTTTTGAGTGTGTGTCTGAGTGTTTTTGTGTGTGTTTTTGTGTGTGTGTCTGAGTGTGTTTCCGAGTGTTTGTGTGTACATCTGAGTGTGTTTTTAAGTGTGTCTGAGTGTTTGTTTGTGTGTGTGCCTGTGTTTTTGTGTTTGTGTGTGTCTGCTTTCTGGGGAGAGGTGGGGGGTGACACCATAACTTACCGCACCGGGTGACACCAACCCTAGTAACGCCACTGTTAGGAAGTGGTGTCTACTTATGGAATTAAATGTTTTTGAATATCTTATTTGCAAAAGTGTTTCTAATTCACCCAGAGGAAAAATGTGAATTTGTTGTTTTGCGTTCATTCATTAGAAATTCTTTAAATAATATTTTCAAATGATTTCAGGGAAAAAATACTTTGGGGATTGACAGCTGTTTTAAATTCAAATGTTAATTCTTAGTGAAAAGTGAAATAGGAACCTTCTAACTTGAAAATACATCAGTACTTAGACATCTGATTTTCATTATCCCAAGAATATTGCACATAAAAATAATATTTAGGTGAATGAGATTTCTGTAATTATTGCAAGCTTGGTATTAGTTTCAAAGAACATGAACTCATCCACTGATAAAATAACAGTTGGAAAATTATGCAATATTTACAGTTAATGAAAAAGAAAAATCCTTACAAAGCTTACAAAGATAGTATCCTTTGATATTTTATCTTCAACTGCATATGTTGGACTTGAATATATCTGTTTACATCACAGCACTTGTATCTGTATATGTATTTGTCTTCTATAAACTATGTTGGTATTGCTGAAATAGGATGAAAAATAGGATCAGCCAGAATCAGTAAGATACGTACCTTTTTTCAGCTATACACGTACACGTTAAGCCTCCCCTTTCTATACCACATTCTATTCCTTTGTCTCACATGCCGGGGGAAGACAGCTATGTATACAGAAAACATAAACTCAGCAATATCTTCAATTACATTTTCACATCTACACTTAAATATTAACCTCTTAAGGACATATGACGGAATTTTTCCGTCATAAAACAATTGAGCAAACTGAAAGCTGCGTCCTTAAAGGGTTAAAGGCTAGATTACAAGTGGATCCCTAAATTATAGCATGCCTGCAAACAGGCAAATGTGCACGTTTGAAGGAGCGCAATAATTAATCAGCCATTACAAGTGGTTGGTTATTGCTACCACGACCTCATGGTAGCAATTAGCGTTCAGAAAATTAACCAGAGATCCAATCTCTGGTTAATTTTCTAAAAGTGCCCCAAATTCCACCAAAATAGAGGGCATTATCGTTTTTTATTAAAAAAAATGTAGCATTTTTATTTTAATAAAAAACGACTGCACTAGAAAGTTTTTGGGGTCTAAAGTTTACATTGTGGTCTATGGGAACTGTGTGTTCCCAGTAAATATATATATATGTATATGCTTATATACATACATACAGTATTTATGTGTTAATATGTATGTATATCAGCATATATATCTACAAATGCCGTAATCGCTGTGCTACTGTCTGTCTCTGACAGCATGAGAACGAAGTTCTCATTGGAGCCTATGGAAGCACGCTCTCGTGAGTGCAATGTTTCCCAGCAATGTGAACGTGAGCTTGCATTCCCATTTCTGTTAACTTGCAATACCAGCGCACATTAGTGTGCTCTGTTATTACACAGTGGAGCACAAATATCACTTGCTTGAAAGCTATATTTAGCTCTCCACTTGTTATCTGGCCCTAAATATTTTTGAAGAAATACCATGATTAACTTGAAGTGACTAGATTTCTCAGTGTATGCCTTGCCTTGTTCATAATATAATTTCATATGTGATTAATGTAATGTTTACTAATTCAGTTAGAAGGAAATATAATTGAAATATTAAATGTACATGAAACACAACATTTTTGTTTTTCATGATTTAGATAGAGCATACAATTTTAAACAACTTTCCAATTTACTTATATTATCAAATTTGCTTCATTCTCTTGGTAACCTCTATTGAAGGAGCATCAATGCAGTACTGGGAGCTAGCTGAACACAGGAGGCATATATGTGCACTAACCAATCAGCAAGTAGCTCCCAGAAGTGCATTGCTGCTCCTGAGCCTACCTAGGTATGCTTTTCAACAAAGGATACCAAGAGAATTTAACAAATGATGTAATATAAGTAGAGAGGAATTTTGTTTAAAATCACATGCTCAATCTGAATCATGAAAGTTACATTTTTACTTTAAATTTACCTTTTAAAAATAAAAATAAGTTTCAGATATAACTTGCTAAGACTGCAGTGTTTACAGCCTACAGTATGTATGCAGTTGATACAGTTTTCTCTCTAATAAATTGTGGAACTTTATACTTTTAATTTTTTGCCGGAAAACCTTTTTCACTTTGTGTATTTAATGTATTTGAAGATGCTGAGCTATATATAAGTGACAAATAGGTGTTCAATGAAAGCAGCAGAAAAGTCTCATAATGAAGATCTTTTTAAAGGGAAATTTGTTTAAGATGCTGCTAAATATGTTTGAATAGATATGTGAATTATCATTAAAAAAACATTGGTGATTTTACTAATTCTGTTTTTTGGGGGTGTTTTATCCATGTTGTTTGCCTAGGATCTGAATTGCTTAATTTTAATACATTTGTTTGGAAGGAGAGGAGGCTTGGGGAGTTTGCAGGAGACAAAAGGGATATATTTTATCATATAGTTACGATTTATAGAACTGATATTTTTATTATATACCAAACAGTCAGCTTGAGAACTCAAAAATAATAGAAATAGGACAAAAAGAAAAAATAACACCCCTGTGTGTAACAGCAGATTCTAGTATTATTATAATCCATATAAATGTGTATGTTTTATATGTAACTATTATAGTAGATACAATACAGAAATCAATAGAAAAATATTGAATTAAATATAGTCTGTAATAGGCGCCATACCAGTTAGTCCATATTATAAGCAATAGTAATTTATAATATTGGTATAGATTTATATGATATATATATATATATATATATATATATATATATGTTGTCCAATGATTCAGTAGTTTTATTTATTACCTATATGTAGTGAAGGGTGAATACCATCAATAACATAAAACGTACAGCTGACAGCTTTCCAATTATGATGCACAGTAAAGTTCAAATGCAGAGACAGAATTCATATGTTTCTAATCAGGGCAACTAGACATTCAATCAAAAACTATTTCTTATGAACAATAAATGTAGAAATCCATACCATTATATATATATATACTGTATATCTATCTGTATAGCGCTGCAGAATCTGTTGGCGCTCTACAAATAACCGATAATAATAATATATAAATACACACACATTTAATATAGCCACATAAACACTACACACACACACAAGCACTACATACAATGCACAAGCATACACTAGACGCACAAACACCACACAGAATGTTAAAGCACACACACTCACAAGCACTATATACAATGCATAAACACACACACAAACACCACACAGAAGGTTCAAGCACACACACTCACTACACTACATACAATGCATAAGCACACACTACACACACACAAACACTACACACAATGCACAAGCACAATAAACACATACATAAACACTACACACAATGAACATGCACACGTAAACACACACACAATGCACAGGCACACATACTACATGTGTGTGCACACAAGTATATGTATAAAATAAGAAAAATAATAAATTAAACGCTCCCAACCACAGAATTGAACTTTATCGTATAAGAGACTGCAATTATTAAGGTTACTTAATGCAAAATCAAAAGGCTATTTGTCTTTGTTAATCCTTCTTGATCTATCTGCAGTCTTTGATACTGTTGACCACCACCCTTGCTCCAAACCCTTCAATCCTTCAGCATTTGCAATACAGCCCTTTTGTGGTTCTCCTCCTACTTTTCTAACCATACCTTTAGTGCAGCCTCCTCTGGTTCATCCTATGCCCCTTTACCACTTTCTGTTGGGGTACTACTAGGCTCTGCTCTTGGTCCCCTTCTCTTTTTTAATCTATACATCATCCTTAGGTTCCTTGATAAAGTCCCGCAGGTTTCAATATCATTTGTATGCGGATGACACCAAATCTACAACTCCATCCTCTCAGGTCTTCCTAGATGCTATCTATCTCCTTTACAATCCATAATGAATGCCTCTGCCAGTCTCATCTTCCTTACACATTGCTCCTCATTTGCTGCACCTCTCTGTAAATCCCTTCACTGGTTTCCTCTTGATTCCAGATTAAAATCAAAATCCTGATCCTATCATTCAATACCCTCAACAACAAAGCTCCCCTAGTTTTGGACATTGTACTCCTCGCTTTGCTCATGACCTCATTCTTTCGTCCTCTCTTGTTATCTCCTCACATTCCCATCTACAGGACTTCTCGAGGATGACCCCTATCGTGCGTAACTCTCTGCCTAACACCACAAGACCCTCCCTAGTTTTGAATGTTTCAAGTGCTTTATTAAGACTTTATTGTTCAGGGATGCACACAATGTACACTAACCATTCCTTACCTCGGTTCTTCATCTCCTTTCGTCAACCCTTTCACATGCAAGCTCAGCTGTTTTGTACATCGCCTTCACAAGGCCTTATTTACAACAGTATAACTGTTGGCAGTGCTCCTCTAAATGCTACCTTGGCAAATTATATCTATGTTTATAGTGCTGTGGAATCTGTTGGTGCTCTACAAATAACTGATAATAATAATGCTGAAATATACTTTATTAATATATTTATTCTTAAAGGGAACATTGCAATAAACTTTACCTCTTTACATAAAAATCTTTTTTACAATGTAGTAAAGTACCTGGCTGGTCCTTACTGTTGTTCTCAGTGTTTGAGATTCAATTAAACTAGTTAGTGAGACTAATATCTCATTGGAAAAAAATCACATTTGAAGCTGCCCTGTGTTGTGAGTTTAGCTTTATTATAATCAGTGGAGCTGCATATACTGTATATGGTAACCATTAACTTCTCGCCCCATAGAATTGTCAAAGATACCATCATCACAAAATACCTACAAAACATTGCTAAAAATAAGAAACTAAAATGAAAAAAAAAAAATTATGAAAACAGTTAAATAAAAATAAAATAAAAATGAGGCAACTTTATCAAATTTTTAATAGTGAGACTCAAGTGTGAGGATGATATCTGGGATGTGGGAGACTAAAAACTAGTGGGGAATGGGCCACTGATAATTTGTGGGCAAGGATGCATTTTGGGACAGAGGAGTTGCGTACAGAGGAGTGGGGTTACGGAAGGTCTGTTAGGCGAGGCTCCATCATTCACTTAAAGCCAGGACACTGAGAGGCTTTCGTAGACACAAGGATTCCAGCACTCCCTGGAAAAAAAAGGTAAACTGCTTTATTCAACAAAAGTTAAAAGCAAAAGGCAAAAGTCGCTAGCCAGGACAAAATCAACCAAGGGGAAAAGGGGAACCAAAGCCCCCACAGCAACAGACGTGTTTCATGCCGCTAGGGCACTTGTACACTGATATTTTGTTAGGGGCCGGTTAATGTCTTTTATTGCTTCAATGAGCCAATCAATTCATAGGGGCCAATTTATCAATGTCTGTCCAACATGATACGCTGTAGTGTACCATGTCCGACAGACATCGCTGAATGCCGACAGCATACGCTATCAGTATTTAACATTGCACAAGCAGTTCACCAGAACTGCTTGTGCAATGCAGCCCCCTGCAGATTTGCGGCCAATCAGCAGCTAGCAGAAGCGGTCAATGAGCCCGATCGTATAGGATCACGCAGATTGCAGACCGCAGTCTCAGAGGCATCAGACCAGTTATGGGGCAGCAGTTTTAAGACTGCTGCTTCATAACTGCTGTTTACGATGAGCCTGAAGGCTCGCGCAGAAACAGGGGCATCAAGCTCCATTCAGAGCTTGATAATTTGGCCCCATAGTATCCTTCAGACCAAAATTTAACCCCTTACACCCCAACAAAATAGGATTGAACCTGGGACGTATATACAAGTTTATGGCAATGAAAACTCTTAAAAAATAGGATATTAAATCACATACACATATGATTACCTATATATATATATATATATATATATATATATATATATATAATCACTAATTACAATATATCAAGGTAATATTTAGGTATATTTTACATTTTTAACAAAAAAGATTAACATCCATTTGAGAATTCAGACCAAAAGGCATTCTAGTTTTTAGATGGAAGATCCAAAAAACCTGAGAGGCTATGGGCAGGAAATGGGCCATACCTTCTAACCCGTGACAGTAACACAGGATACAATACAGTTGGGAGGTTTGCTACTTTACCCCAGTAAAACAGACATTCAAATATTTAGCAGTATCAAATATTTACATATCCCTTTTGCAAGTGGTATAATTATTTATTTACTCTAGTCTGTTGTGTGTTAATGGCAGGAACACCCACTAATGAAATGCTAGAAAAGATAGGTAAAGCAAACCTTTATCCATTTTGAACATGATCTTGCCTTAAAGGGACATGAAACCCATTTTTTTTATGATTCGGATTGATCATACCATTTTAAACAACTTTCCAATTTACTTCATTCTCTTGGCATCCTTTGTTGAAGGAGCAGCAATGCGCTACTGGGAGCTAGCTGAAAGTCAATGATAAAAGGAATATATGTGCAGGTGCAAATCAGCAGCTCCTGAACCTATCTGGGTATACTTTCCAAAGATGGATACAAAGGGAACAGAACTTAGAAATGAGATAACTGGTATCAATGAGAAAGTTATTTAAAATCACATGTTCTTTCTGAATCATGAAAAAAAAAAGTGGGTTTCATGTCCTTTAAACAACAAGGTATAGTACTTCCTCATAACAGTGTCTTCAATTTGCACATTATAAAAAAATGTTTCAATACTAAGGAATTCATCCCTATGTTTCTTATGGATAGTGTTCGCCAAAAATCCCCAACCTTACAGGATCATAAATGAATAACAAGTGTGAAGAGTTACATTAAACACAAGTAGTTTTAAAGGGCAGTCTAGTCCAGAATGTGTATTGTTTAAAAAGATAGATAACCCCTTTATTACCCATTCCCCAGTTTTGCTCAGCCAATACTGTTATATTAATATACTTTTAACCTCTGTGATTTCCTTGTATCTAAGCGGGGAAAAGTAGGAATGTAAGCTTAGGAGCCGGGTCATTTTTGTTTCAGCACCTGGGTAATGCTTGCTGATTGGTGACTGAATGTAGCCACCAATCACCAAGCATTACCCAGGGTTCTGAACCAAAAATGGACTGGCTCATAAGCTTACATTCCTGCTTTTTCAAATAGTTACCAAGAGAACAAAGAAAAATTTATAATAGGAGTAAATGAGAAATTGCATAAAATGGTATGCTCAATCTGAATCATGAAAACAAAAATGTGGGTTTCATATCCCTTAGACTTGTAACTTTATTGAGACAAAAATCAAAAAGTACATATCGCCATAGTGATAAAAATCAGGAACAATCCACAGCATGTACTTAAACAGAATGACAATATTCATTTTATGTAACCAACTGATGAGCTTACTGTAAGTATCTATTCTGAAAAAAAAGTCAAAGTTGGTCAAGTCCATTTCCTGTTTAAATATTTAAATGGCTGCCTAGGCCAGTATGGACCCAAACTTCACAACTGGTACAGTGCTCTGAACATATCCCCTGAATCTGATGTTCACATTCCTGCGCAGGCACTATGGAGAGTGCCAAACAAAAGAAATGCAGGAAGCGGTGTCGCCGGTGTGTCCGCCACTACATAACACAAGCACAATCGCTAGCCCGCTTTTACTCTGTCAACAACAAGAATCCAGGAGGAAAACAAGCTTAAAACATTTGCTTTACAGTGACCATTTAAAAGCATTTAGCAAACAGGTATAAAACTCCAGTAAAAACAAATTAACGACAGAGAATTCCGTAGCTCCATGGCAAGTTTAGAGTTTGATACCTGTTTGATACCTGTTTGCTACATGCTTTTAAATGTTCACATTAAAGCAAAGGATCTTATGCTTCTTTTCTGCCAGGATTCTTTTTGCGGACAGAGTTAAATTGCGGTAGCGTTTGTGTTAAGTATGGAACCAGATAGCAGATTCTTTTACCTTCTTCAATATGAAGAACAGGAAGATTTCTACTAGATAATTAGGCCCTTTTTAGCCTATTTTTATATAAAAAAATATATGTGCTCACTTTTGTGCTAGTTTGCTGTGCTTACCTGATTGTCTTTTATATGTCTTCATTAAGTAAAATAAAATAAGATGTCATATAAATAGAGCCAAAGGAATTATTACAATCCGCCTGCTAGTATTTATTGACTCCCATAGGGATAGTTTACAAGTATCGCTCTATCGTTAGCGCAGGTACGATATTGCAACTTGCACTCACATAACAATTTGACACAAAAGCGACCACACAAGCGCAGACTAAATTTGCATTTGTTGGTTTAGCGCAACTGAGGACCTCTTGTAAAGAGTTAGGGCTAAATAAAAGGTTGCACCAAAACACAACATAAAAAACACATTAAAATAAAGTACACGCATATATACACTATCTAATAAAATTCATAGAAATATTAATACAAAGTTATAAAGGTTAAAAGGTATATTACAAGGTGTCTGATTGGAAAGGACTATATTGTGTATATATACATATTCATGTTTAAATATGTATGTGTATATTTATGTGTTTATGTGCATATACACATATATACACATGTGTGTATGTATATGTGTGTGTGTGTGTATATATATATATATATATATATATATATATATATATATATATATATATATATATATATACACACACTTTTGAGCACTTTCTACTCAAATACCTGAAAATAAGAAAAATCATTTTTATTCATACTTAATATTGTATAATGTGTTTTAAAGTGTATGTATTGTAAATATTTTACATTCCAATGTTCTTCACATACAGGAAAATTTTCTTTGTATTTCTATGTAAAATTTTTATTACTCACTTCCGGCAAGCGCTGTAGGTCTAACGCGGTGTCGGGCTAGCGAGCAAGTGATAAGCGTTATATTTTGTTTTAAGTTGTGTTTTCTATTGGGAGAAGAAGTTAGCTCAGTTGCAATATTGGGAGTCATAACTTTTTACTTTTAACTTATAATATGTGCACTATCCAAGTGTACTTTCAATGGTATTATTAGTGCTCAAGTGTGAGCATAAAATACTGCTCCACTTGTAAAATAGCCCATACTGTTTACCTTAATTGACTGCATTTTACATTTTTAAATATTGCTTTTTATTCTTAGAAAGTAATTTTACTAGTAGGAAATGCAGGGCATTAACACAGTTTCTAACAAGAAATTATTAATAATGGGCTTTTTGAAAAAGACAATCAGAGAGAAATGTGTCCTTGTTTATTCTGATGCTAGCTAGTGATGACAATAGTAATTTACAAAATACAGAATAAATATTGTTTGGTTGTGAATACATAAGCTAAAATCATAAATCATTCAAACATTCAAAATGAATAATAAGACTGCTTAAATAATTGTGTTATGCTCCTGAAGCAAGAATGAAAAAGTATCTACTTTTTTTATTTTATTATTTATATTTACCCTTTTTTTTTACTTTATTGATTGTGTGCGTGTAAGATTATCAAGTGGTTTAGAATGTCTATCTGTTAAAAGGGACATGAATCCCCAAAAATTATTAGTGCTTTGAGACTTTTTTTATCTTATAGAGTTTTTGCTATTTTATTTTTATTTGTGGATATTTTGGTAATGCTACTTTTGCTTTATATATGATTTATTATGTCAACATTTGTTAAATTATTATCATTATTATTGTTATTATTTATTTGTATAGTGCTGCAAAAATCTGTAGTGCTTTATGCTAAGATTTGGGACCTTAATTCTTGCACAAGGCATCATTTGAATATCAGGCAGTGGCGTATTTAGGTTTTGTGCTGCACTAGGCACTCAAAATGTTGTGCCTCCCAAGGTTTTAAGCGTTTTTTGGCCATAATATTTTTTGGTCAGGGTGTAATGTAACTTTTTTCTTTTTTCATGGCATTTCCACCATGGTTTGCAAAAGACTTTCATACACCCAGGTGGGTTGAAATAGCACATGTGTATACAGTATAAATATTAGCATTAATAAGATTTATACATACAGTTTGTATATATTTGTGTGAGTATGTATATATACTGTATATGTGTGTGTATAATATATATATATACTGTATATATCTAGGTAGGTATCTGGAACACTACATTGCAGGAAATAGTGCAGACATCTAGTATTCTTGCAAATGGATAACATTCTTGCTGAACTGCTGCTATATAGTGATCCAGACACGTGCACGCTACTGAAAGAAAAAACTGAGTTTTGTGTCCCTTTAATCAACACATCACTAATTTAGATGTAATGTTCTGATTGTTAAAAACATTTTCTATATGAATTATATTTGTGTCTGTGGATGGATAGATAGACAATTAAAAACAAAATATTTTCATACATAGTGTATATTTAAAACATATTTGCAGAGGTTAAACACATAGTTGAATGCAAGCAATAGCGAAATAATAAAATGCTATTCAGAGCAATTTTTTTGTGCACTTTTATGTCACTTTAAACAGATTTATAAAAAGCCAAGACGTAATTTCAATCATATCACATCTTATAACAACATGGGCAGATTGCAGTATGATATACATATTTATACAAATGAAATCTATCATTATCATTATATAAAAACACACACAGTCTATTGTCTGATAAACTACTGGTGGCGCCTGATGTTCTTTATGTGAACACTTACTTTTAAGGTAATCTGAAGCGAGCAAACACTCTGTTTTATGTTAGAACAATCAAACAGATGAATAGACAGTAAACCCTATTGCTCCAATTAGCTATGTGCTGTTTTCGCTTCTTATAAGGGATTAAATGCTTACCGGATCCTTCTTCACAGAGGAGAGGATTTAACATAACTTAATTAAATAACTATGTACATGAGAATGTAGTGCGAAATAACCACAGACAAACTTTTATGGGAAAAATTTTGTGACCGTCACAGGCCATAAAATTTTATTAACCTAACAAACTAGATAGAACTGATAGAACTGAAAATATATATGGCGGCATAGAGATCAGCTACCCAGAACAGCAGGAGATCACCGGCCCAACGGGAACAGCAGCAGAGGGTTCTCTGCCCTAAGGAGATGACGCTGAGGGGTTGCAGAGATCACGTGACCATCCCTCAAAAGGGAGGAAGGAGGGTTACCGTCACGTGCACGTGAGGGCCTACCCTCCTCCCCGGAAGTCTGGCCATCACTCACCCCTAGCGACCTTCTCCTGCGCAACCGGACCGAGGATCTCCCGCCGCCAGGGTGAAAGAAGATCTTCCACCTAGATAAGGATTCCCTGTTACCAAGCCGTGTAAACCGCATAACAGGGAGAGGAGATCCATATCCTACAGTAATGGCTTATTGGGCCTAGGGTGAGTAGCCATAGCCCTGCCATTAAGGTGCCGTCGAAAATACACATCATTAAAACATTACAAAAGGGGAAGGGAGGGAGGGAAAAAACTGCTTCAGCCAGGATCCGGAGAAGAAGAGGAAGTTGCAAGGGAGAACTTGGCTTATCTACTGGTAAGGAGGGGCCTACCCTAAATTGCAACAATGTTGCACCCAGCACCTTCCCTCTCTCTTCTAACCCACTCTCCTACAGCCTTAACCCTTAGACTGCTCCAGGCTTATACTAAGCCCTACACTGCATTAAGGGATTAAATGCTTACCGGATCCTTCTTCACAGAGGAGAGGATTTAACATAACTTAATTAAATAACTATGTACATGAGAATGTAGTGCGAAATAACCACAGACAAACTTTTATGGGAAAAATTTTGTGACCGTCACAGGCCATAAAATTTTATTAACCTAACAAACTAGATAGAACTGATAGAACTGAAAATATATATGGCGGCATAGAGATCAGCTACCCAGAACAGCAGGAGATCACCGGCCCAACGGGAACAGCAGCAGAGGGTTCTCTGCCCTAAGGAGATGACGCTGAGGGGTTGCAGAGATCACGTGACCATCCCTCAAAAGGGAGGAAGGAGGGTTACCGTCACGTGCACGTGAGGGCCTACCCTCCTCCCCGGAAGTCTGGCCATCACTCACCCCTAGCGACCTTCTCCTGCGCAACCGGACCGAGGATCTCCCGCCACAAGGAAGCATTTTAATGGTACCCTTGCCGCCAACCCACAACCCGATTTACAGGAGGGGTAACAGAGCTCTCTGAATGTCCCCTATGAATAAATCCAGCCCCACATCAGAAAGGTGAACTTTATCCCTTCTATATAGCTCGGTTCTATCAGCCGAAATGGCTTCGTGCCGTACCACGAAGCCACCTGACCCAGTGACGGTTTTCGCTACAGACGCATTGATCTTCTTCCTAACCCGGTATGCCGCCGTATGGGCCGACATATGCCTCCAGCGGAGACGGGGTATTATATGGGACCACCCTATCATGACCCCCGGGATGCGTACTCTTAGCCACCCAATGTCTGCCTGCATAACCTTAATCAACTGTAAAACTGGTATGGCCCCCACATCGTTACCCCCTAGGTGAAGAATAATAATGTGAGGCTTCCCCCAGCGTACCAGGGCCTCGGATATGGTTCCTGCTAATTGGGGCCAGCACATCCCCCTATCACCCAACCACCTAACGGATGCCTTGTTGGTAGGGAGACCTAGGGATTGGCCAAATGGGAGGGACGCACAGCGTAGGGAGGCCCAGTGGACAAAGGAGTGGCCCACAATCCAGATTCGCTTCACCCCGGGGGTAGTGCCTGTGGAGACAAACATTTTAGTATCCTGAATTAACATCTAAACATTAAACAATTGGACGGACATAGGTTCTGAAACAATTGGACCGCCAACGCCCAATACGTTTTATGTCCTCGCACGAGGAGCCCGCTTGCGCAGCGTTAGTCGCGGCCCCTATGCGAAAAGAGTGCGGGGCAAGTCTGCTAGCGTCCAGCCCCGCCTGGACTGCCGCCAATTTTAGGACCCTACCGAACTGAAATTTGGAAAGGGATCTGCCGTCCGCATGGACCAGGAATTGCCCCGGGCCAGGCGGCCTTTGAGCCAGGTAAAGATTAACGCAGTTAACCGGGCAGCATGCGCTGTTCACCTGAGGGTGAACGGGGATCCAGGTTCCCTTACCCTCCTGATCTGTCTTTGATCGCGGCAGAAAAAGAAGTAAGGAATCAGGGGCAGCTCTAACATGTTGCAATTGTATACCTGCTCCAGACGCCTGCTTGGAGGGTGCTACTACCTCACTAACTCTAAGAGCGGCGGCAAAGGCCAGATTAAACGCAGTTTTGAAGAGTAGGGCTTCAAAATCTGATCTACAGACCACGTCGAGCGCCAAGAGCAAACGCTCCAGGCGGTCGCGGGTGATGGGTTCGCGCGTGTCTATTTTCCGCTGCTGCGATCTGCCCCAACCCTTGATCACCTGCCTAATAAAAAAGGAATTGGTTGGGTCAGGAATGGCTAATGCCCTATAGAAAAATGAGAGGGCGGCCAATTTGGACTGTATTGCCCCCTGACGGGCCCCAGAGGCATGCAAACTCACCAGCCAATCATGTAAGTTGTCCCTAGACCCCTGAGCAGCGTCGGCTCCCCTGGACGCACAGAAATCGTCCCATTCAGACCACATGCGGGCATAGGCGTGCCAAGTGGATGGTGCTAAGGAGGAGCGGACCAACGGCAGTAAGGCTATCCAGGAAGGACGAGCTGCCAAAGGAAATCAGGACAGCGTAAGCCCACGGCTGCAGCTGTGGGGGCTAACTTGCGAAATGTCGCCCATTCGAATCGTGACAGGGCGTCAGCTACAACATTGTCGACGCCCGGGACATGACGGGCCTGGAACTGGATGTTAAGGTCCAGACAGCGCAACACCAGGTGGCGCAGCAAGGTAATGACCTTTGCTGAGGTGGCTGACAAGTTATTGATCGCAAAGACCACACTGATGTTGTCTGTCCAGAACACAACAGTCCCGTTCGACAACTTCCCACCCCACAGCTCGACCGCCAAGACCACGGGGAATAGCTCCAGGAGAGTCAGGTTTCGAGTAAGGCCCGCCGGGGCCCAGGACTCCGGCCAGGGCTCCGCGCTCCACTCTCCCTGGAAATAGGCCCCGTAACCGTGCGATCCAGCTGCGTCAGTGAAAAGGTGCAGTAACTGGCTAGACATGGGAGGGGTACGCCAGACCCGAATCCCGTTAAATCGCGTGAGAAACTGTTCCCAGACTACCAGGTCAGCCAGCAATTCACTCCCTAGGGTTATCTTTGATTTCGGGTTTGACCTACCACTAAGCTGTCTTTCCAGTCTACGGTTAAAAACCCGACCCATGGGGATAACTCTGCAAGCGAAATTAAGCAAACCTAACAGGGATTGTAACTGTTTCAGGGAAATAACTGCATTAGAGACTGCCGCTCTGACCGCCTCAAGCATGCCCTGAACTTTATCAGGTGGCAACCTACAGAGCCGAGCCTGGGTGTCGATTTCGATTCCCAGGAAAACTAAACAGGACGCGGGGCCTTGCGTTTTGTCCTCTGCTAGGGGCACCCCGAAATGTCTCATGACGCTGCGCATGATGTTCATTGTGGATAAACAATCATCGGAGCCTGCTCTCCCTACAATGAGAAAATCGTCCAGGTAGTGTGCTATGGGATCGCTGCCCACTTCTGAAGCTACGACCCAATGAAGGAAACTACTGAACGCCTCAAACAAGGCGCATGACAAAGAGCAGCCCATGGGCAGGCAGCGATCCACGTAGTACACACCTGCAAACTTACAACCCATTAGATGGAAAACTGAGGGGTGGAGTGGAAGAAGCCTAAATGCCGACTCAATGTCTAGTTTCGCCAATAGAGCACCATGACCCGCCCTCCTGACCAGGTCTAGTGCGCTATCAAAGGATTGATAGCGCACCGAGCTGAGTTGGGGGTCAATGGCATCATTGACTGAGCTACCTTTTGGGTACGACAGGTGCTGAATGAGGCGAAACTTCCCTGGCTCTTTCTTGGGAACCACCCCCAACGGGGAAATGACCAAATCAGGTAAAGGTGGGGCAGCAAAGGGGCCCGCCATTCGCCCTAAAGTCACTTCTTTATTAATTTTATCCCTCACCACTTGGGGGTGTTGGTATGCTGAAATAAGGTTCCTATTAAATCTCTTACCCTTGATTTGCCTAAATGTGGGGATATGAAAACCAAATGAAAAACCCTCCCATAACATACGTGCCGCCGCCTGGTCTGGGTAAGCCCACAACCATGGTGCCATGGCATGTACATTAATTGGCGTTTCCGCCTTTCTGGCCCAAGTTTGCTGAAGGGGGCTTATTGGTCTGGTCCCTTCGCTTGATGCAGTCACTGCCAGGGTGTGGACCAGAGCAGTACCTGCAGACATGTCTGAAGGTGCATGCGCTACCCTTTTCGCATTTTTTGTCCTGGAAGGGCCAGCAGGTTCCCCCCCGTTTCCTGCTTCTGGTATTGCGAAAGGACTGCTGCGCTGATTGCTGAGTTGAAGTTGCAGCAGCGGGTGCACCCCCTTTTGGGTCCATTCGCTGCCACAACTGGTTATCAGTAGAGTCAAAAGTCAGGGAAGGATTTCCTGCCATTTTCCTCCTGAACTCAGCATCATATTCCCTCCACACACCTTCACTGTGATTACGCTGAATCCAGTGAATAGTGTCCGTGTATTTTAGGATAGGCAAACTCTGGGAGGGGTACTTTTCGATATAACAGGAGGAAAAAACCCTGAAGCACTGGAGCCACTCATCAAAAGTGTCTGGGCGTTTAAATTTTTTAGGCCCTGTTCCCTCATCGCTCCTCTCTCTCTGCCTATACGCCTCCACCGAAAGGTCAAAGATATTAACATATTTTCCACGGTGGATTCTACTGACCACCTTTTTGCGCAGGTGTCTATGCAATGAGTATATTTTTCCTGGGCTTGCGTCCCCGTAAAGGGCTGCTCGCCTTTCGGAGATGGCCCTGGTAGGGAGAGGTTCAGCTGGCACCTCTGTAGATGGGGTTTGCGGGGCGGTGTTACTGGCGCTGTCCTGCTTAGTATCTGGCTTGACCCCCCTCTTTAAAATTTTCTTAATCATTCTAAACATTTTCTTCTGACCTGCCCCTTGTAAACCCAAGGAAGAGTCAGTCTCAGACCCTGAGTCAGAAGAGGATGAGTCAGAGGAAGAATGGTCATTGTGTGTAAATAAAGCATTCTCACCGTGACTAATGGCAGGAGGTCCCTGACCCATGCTGGAAACGGGCTGGCCTGCTGGCTGGTTTTGGAGGGCGAGTCCTGAAGACCCTTGCTGTGCGGTGGAAGTGGTGGCTGCTGCTCCTGCTGTAATGCTGCTTGGAACTTCTGCATCCGCCCCACTCATGACTGTGGCAGTGTTGGTCCGTGTTTTTGCTGCACTTTGCGATCCAATTGCCCCCTGCAAAAGAGAAAGAATTTGGCGAGCACTTTGCCCAATGGATGTGTCTGGATTATCAGTAGCAAGGGGTGGATGAGCTATATGAAGTGGTGTATGAAATCCCTGACTCACTGACTGTCCATTCGCAGATGTCTGAGCATTCACACCCTGCTGGTCTACAATAGGGTTATGGCATGCCTGGCTTATTGATTGTGCATGGTTTAATGAGTGTGCATGAGCGCCCTGCGTGGCTGCAATGGGGGAGTGGATACCCTGATCAAGGGGTTGTACTCCTTGTATGCCTAACATAATGGGATGTTGTAGCTGGCTTAAAGATTGCACATTCGCATTATGTATGCCAACCAGGGGTGTATTATATCCCTGAGGAGCTGCTTGTACGTTCACACCATTCAAAGCCGCATTCACACCAATGGGGGATGGTAAATGATGAGACGGTAAATGATGCTCAATGTTTTGATTAACATGCATACTTTGAACATTGCCTTGATTCACATGCAGGCTATTATTAGACACAATATCATGCGGCTGAGCGGCCGCTTGCACTAAACCACTATCAGCCCTGTGTGGGTTAATAACATCGGGAGCGGCCTGCTGAACGGCATTTGCGTTATCTCCCATTTGTATAAACTGTAATGGCCTCATTGCCCTGGAAGGGTTAACTCTGCGTGTCCCCCTACCCCTATCACTGGCTATCTGCCTGGTACTACCTCTTATGATGGAGCGACCCCTTTGATGCCCCTGAGGATTAACGTTCAAATGTGCCGTTCGCTTGCGCAGTTTGCTTGCGCTGTTAATGCCCCTCTGACCCCCCACTGATAACCCGCCAACGGCCAAGGACGGCTCTCGGTGCTCACCTGCGAGTGGCGTTGCCCCGGGAGCCGATGTCCTTGTGACCGCGCGGGAATCTGCCAAGCCGGAAGTGCCGATGTCCGCTTCCGGTGACGTCACTAACATGGCGTTGACACCGGAAGTCGGACCCGGACCACGCGGCTGGCGAAGGAGATCGCTAGGCCCCGGGGGGAGCAGCATAGGCCCTGGGATGGCATGGGCCTCGGGTATGGTGCGACCAGGGGCAAGTCCGGGTGTTGAGGGCTGAGGGGCCGTTACAGGGGCCATGTTCCGGCCGGGCTGGGGACCGCGTGTTGCCACGTGTGGTGCCTCAATGAGAGGTGTGAAAGGGCGATGCCTGCTGGGGGTAGTTAAAGCAGGATCCGGATCCTGACTAGAAGGATCAGGAGGGAAAACAGCTGGTGTCACACTGGGCCCTGGGGAGGCTGCAGCCATAGCGGATATTATGTTTTTCAATAGGTCAGAAACTGCTGACATAGCAGCAGGGGGTACAGCACTTAAAAATGAGGCCTGTACACTATCAAGGGGTAAATTAGCCTGCTGGGTCTGCAATGCTTGAGGTCTGGGGGATTCCTGAGCTAACTCAATATCAATAGGTCCCTGCTCTTCCACATTATGAACCTGGGCTGACACAACAGTAGTATATTGAGTTGGGGGAATGATATCTAAATCATCCTCAGAAATAGATTGAACACTTATCTTTATTTTTTCTTTTGCAGGTGCAGGAGGTTCCTGTTCCGACTGGTAACGTCTGGGAGGCAGAGTCGAACGCCTGGAACGATGCATAGCTGCACTGGTGATGACAGAACTGCTAAGAAAAAACTGCTTCAGCCAGGATCCGGAGAAGAAGAGGAAGTTGCAAGGGAGAACTTGGCTTATCTACTGGTAAGGAGGGGCCTACCCTAAATTGCAACAATGTTGCACCCAGCACCTTCCCTCTCTCTTCTAACCCACTCTCCTACAGCCTTAACCCTTAGACTGCTCCAGGCTTATACTAAGCCCTACACTGCATTATTGGTTACTTTTCAGATTCAGTAATGTTCCTTCTCTGTACTCAAACAAAATAAGGGTTGTGCTATTACCAAAATCAAGATATCTATTTTCAGATTCCGTCATTTAAAGAGACACTTTACTACTAATGTTCTTCCAATAACTTGTTATACCAGCTGCAGAGGGAAACTGTTCTTTTAGGTTTATTTTGCATGTGAAATAGCTTTTTTTGCTAATTGTAACCACAATCCATTTAAATGTGCTGAGCTTGCAAGGTTACCAGGTCTCTTTAGCATATCTTTCTCTTTATACACAAAAGGCCTTATTATCTTATCTCTTTCTGTATGCACAAAAGCCAATAATTATAGAGTGATTAAAACTAACATTTTAGTACCTATCTCTGCCACCCCCACTGTGAGGATGATTACAGTTACTACCTCTTGTTTCATACATTTTCTAAAATAATACTGTAATGTTCATACTTTCAGTATAGGTGCTGGTTTCCTCCTCAGCCAACATAAGTTATTTCAAATGACAAAATAAATATAAAGGATCTATTTGTAAACAATGTATTACATTCAAGAAGGTAGAAGGGATCATCGGGAACAAATTAAAGAGGGAGAAATTTACAGCACAATGTGCCTTTAAGCTGAGCTTTACACAATACAATTATTATTTATCACCCATTTAGATTAGATTAACATAACATGAACAATGTATTTGCCCTACTTGTTCAGCATCACTATTGCTACTATCTTTAAAGGGACAGTCTACACCAGAATTGTTATTGTTTAAACATATAGATAATCCCTTTATTACCCATTCCCCAGTTTTGCATAACCAACACAGTTATATTAATATACTCTTTACCTCTGTGATTAACTTGTATCTAAGCCTCTGCAGACTGCCCCCTTATTTTAGTTCTTTTGACAGACTTGCATTTTAGCCAATCAGTGCTGACTCCTAGGTAACTCCACGTGCATGAGCACAATGTTATCTATATGGCACACATGAACTAACACCCTCTAATTGTGAAAAACTGTCAAAATGCATTCAGATAAGAGGCAGCCTTCAAGGGCTAAAAGATTCGCATATGACCTAACTAGGTTTAGCTTTTAACTAAGAATACTAAGAGAAGAAATAAAAATTGATGATAACATAAATTGGAAAGTTGTTTAAAATGGCATGCGCTATCTGAATCATGATAGTTTATTTTTGACTAGACTGTCCCTTTAACTTTTTGTAGCTTTACCAAAATCATAGTCATTCCATTCCTACTATACAGTATTTTCTTTGTATCATCAGAAATAGTTTATTCTTGTAGATCTACTCATTGGTTCTAATTGTTATGTCTGTATCACTACAGTATTGCATTTGTCTTACCTTTAGACATATAGATCTAAAGTGCAGTGGTGACAATGTGCAGTGTATTTTCAAACTGTGATATTAGACTCTTTTTTTTTTTAAACACAGCTTAAAGGGACATTATACCCATATGCTAAATCACTTCAAAGTGCTGCAGCATAACTGTAAAAAGCTGACAAGAAAATATCACCTGAACATTTCTATGTAAAAACATATATATATATATATATATATATATATATATATATATATATATATATATATATATATATATATATATATATATATATATATACTTCAGCTGCTGTCCAGCTGCAAGTTGGGGAAAAAAATCTAATAGCCAATCAGCATCAGCAGCGCTGAGGTAATGCTTTTCCTTTGCTGTGATCTCATGAGATTTCATAGAACTTACTTAAACAGAATATAATGATGCTGCACATGTCGTAGATACACTCCCTGTCTTGTCCTGGGACAAGCATCCTGACTGGCTGCTTAAAGTCTCTTTACATACTTGAAAACAAGAGAAATCTCAATGTATCCTTCCTGGGAAAATATTTTATAAATAATAATACTTAGGAAATTTTAGGTAAATATCTTCCTTTTTTACATAGAGATGATCAGGTGATATTTTTTCAGTCAGCGTTTTACAGTTATGCTGCATCACTTTCATGTGCTTCAGCATTTAGGTATCATGCCCTTTTAAAGGGCCACAGACCCAAAATTACATTTACATGATGCAGAGAGAACATACAATTTTAAGAGACATTTTTATGTACTTTTTTATCAAATATACTTTTTTCTCTTGGTATTCTTTGTTGAAAAGCATACCTAGGTAGGCTCAGGAGCAGCAATGCACTATGGGGAACTGCTGAATGGTGGTTACACATATATGCCTCTTGTTATTTGCTCACCAAATGTGTTTAGCTAGCTCCCAGTAGTGCATTTCTGCTCTGGTGCTTACTTTTGCTATGTGTTTATGCCCTTGGAAGTAGGTACTATGCCACACAGTACTTTACCCAGCGTACCCCTATCAGACAGAGTAAGAGCAAGCTACATTGAGTGTAATGGCGCGGTCGGCCCGGGCTGTGACTAGACAGCTGGCCAGATGCGCTCTGAGGGAAAAAACAAACCTAAATATCCAGATATAAATAATATGTTAAATAAATCTGATTGCACAATATTCTAAAATTTAAAAAAGTAAAATCAGAACGTATGACTTATCATAAAAGATATGTGCTATATATACTATTTAAATAAATGAATAAACATATACATTGCATGTAAAAATATTATATATCACCAATGCTTGTAGTATTCATGTATATAAGAGTCCTCCACAGCAACGTGAAACCAAATCCGGGTTTTTTTTAAAAGTTCTGCAGCTCCTCTTAGTAGGGTATTTCCACAAACCCAAAAAACAATGCACAGTCTAAAAGGATGAAGAGGAGAGAAGCGCAGGACACGATTCAAGTGTAGATTAATGTTTAATACATACAACACGCACAAAAAAATTCTACTCACAAGATAAAATCATATAATGGGTACATCAGGTGTGTAAAACTCCCCTGTAGTCGTATAACATGAGTCTTGTTATATTCCTTGAGCAGATTGCAAGCTCCAAGTCTGTGGATTCCCCCACGCTGTTCAATTAACACACGGAAGCAAGAGTTTAAGGATTGCCGCCTGCATGTGCGCCTCCAGTCTCAACCGCTAAGTGAGGGACACACCTGCACACACCCTCAGCACTGTACCAATAGGAAAGCCTCTAGTGCTGAGCTCACTGCACACGAGGACCTACGGTGGCTTCACAGGGTGAAGATACGAAACACCACAACTGAATTCTATGCGTTTTGTCCCGATCTACGGGACTTTCTCAAGAACAGATAATGCATTTAGAATCAGGACCTATTTATGCAACATACAGGCAGCAATCCTTAAACTCTTGCTTCCGTGTGTTAATTGAACGGCGTGGGGGAATCCACAGACTTGGAGCTTGCAATCTGCTCAAGGAATATAACAAGACTCATGTTATATGACTACGGGGGAGTAGAATTTTTTTGTGCGTGTTGTATGTATTAAACATTAATCTACACTTGAATCGTGTCCTGCGCTTCTCTCCTCTTCATCCTTTTAGGCTCTGAGGGAAAACAAGATCCGCTCAGTAGAGCACAGAGGGCGGGTCTGAAAAACCCTCTTTTTTAATAAAAAATGCCCGGCAATATTAGGTTACATAAAACTAGCACTATGTGCAGAATTATATAACATTATTTTCTAGGTTTACTGGCCCTTTAACTTCAGTTTCCGGATTGCTTTAATGTACGGGTGGAGAAAGCCGCATCCGCCGCTTATTAAATCTCCCGCATAGTCTTTTAAAGGGACAGTAAACTCAAAACTAATCTTTAAGGATTCAGACGAACATTTATTTTTCATCAACTTTCCAATTTATATCTATCATCAAATTTGCTTTGTTCTCCTGGAATTATTTGTTGAAAACTACACCCAGATGGGTAAGTGCTTAGAAGTGTGCACATGTCTATAGCAATCTGTGGCAGCTCTGCTATAAAAAATGTCCACGTGTCCACACCTAAACTCACTTAGGATTAATCTTTAAAAAGTATACCAAGAGAACTAAGCAAAATTCTTAATAAAAGTAAATTGGTAATTAATTTTGACTGTAGTGTCCCTTTAAATTTAACAACATACATACTTCCAATAACACAGACATGCACTAACATATACTCTCAGACCGTCACTAACAGAGACACTAACATAGACACACACTAACAAAAACACAGAGACACACATACACCAAAACAGAAGCAGAGAGACACTAACATAGACACACACTAACACAAACACAGATACACACACACCAACACAGAAACAGAGAGACATTAACATAGACACACACTAACACAAACACAGAGACACACACACACCAACACAGAAACAGAGAAACATTAACATGGACACACACTAACACAAACACAGAGACACACAAACCAACACAGAAACAGAGAGACACTAACATAGACACACACTAACACAAACACAGAGACACACACACCAACACAGAAACAGAGAGACACTAACATAGACAGACACTAACACAAACACAGAGACACATACACCAACACAGAAACAGAGAGACACTAACATAGACACACACTAACACAAACACAGATACACACACACCAACACAGAAACAGAGAGACACTAACATAGACACACACAAACACAGATACACACACACCAACACAGAAACAGAGAGACACTAACATAGACACACACACCAAAACAGAAACAGAGAGACACTAACATAAACACACACTAACACAAACACAGAGACACATACACCAACACAGAAAAAGAGAGACACTAACATAGACACACACTAACACAAACACAGATACACACACACCAACACAGAAACAGAGAGACACTAACATAGACACACACTAACACAAACACAGAAACACACACACCAACACAGAAACAGAGAGACACTAACATAGACACACACTAACACAAACACAGATACACACACACCAACACAGAAACAGAGAGACACTAACATAGACACACACTAACACAAACACAGATATACACACACACCAACACAGAAACAGAGAGTCACTAACATAGACACACACTAACACAAACACAGAGACACACACACCAACACAGAAACAGAGAGACACTAACATAGACACACACTAACACAAACACAGATACACACACACCAACACAGAAACAGAGAGACACTAACATAGACACACACTAACACAAACACAGAAACACACACACCAACACAGAAACAGAGAGACACTAACATAGACACACACTAAGACAAACACAGATACACACACACCAACACAGAAACAGAGAGACACTAACATAGACACACACTAACACAAACACAGAGACACACACACACACCAACACAGAAACAGAGAGTCACTAACATAGACACACACTAACACAAACACAGAGACACACACACCAACACAGAAACAGAGAGACACTAACATAGACACACACTAACACAAACACAGATACACACACACCAACACAGAAACAGAGAGACACTAACATAGACACACACTAACACAAACACAGATACACACACACCAACACAGAAACAGAGAGACACTAACATAGACACACACTAACACAAACACAGAGACACACACACACCAACACAGAAACAGAGAGACACTAACATAGACACACACTAACACAAACACAGAGACACACATACACCAACACAGAAACAGAGAGACATTAACATAGACACATAGTAACACAAACACAGATACACACACCAACACAGAAACAGAGAGACACTAACATAGACACACACTAACACAAACACAGATACTCACACACCCACACAGAAACAGAGAGACACTAACATAGACACACACTAGCACAAACACAGATACACACACACCAGCAGAGAAACAGAGAGACACTAACATAGACACACACTAACACAAACACAGAGACACACAAACACCAACACAGAAACAGAGAGACACTAACATAGACACACACTAACACAAGCACAGAGATACACATACACCAACACAGAAACAGAGAGACACTAACATAGACACACACTAACACAAACACAGAGACACACACACACCAACACAGAAACAGAGAAACATTAACATGGACACACACTAACACAAACACAGAGACACACAAACCAACACAGAAACAGAGAGACACTAACATAGACACACACTAACACAAACACAGAGACACACACACCAACACAGAAACAGAGAGACACTAACATAGACAGACACTAACACAAACACAGAGACACATACACCAACACAGAAACAGAGAGACACTAACATAGACACACACTAACACAAACACAGATACACACACACCAACACAGAAACAGAGAGACACTAACATAGACACACACAAACACAGATACACACACACCAACACAGAAACAGAGAGACACTAACATAGACACACACACCAAAACAGAAACAGAGAGACACTAACATAAACACACACTAACACAAACACAGAGACACATACACCAACACAGAAAAAGAGAGACACTAACATAGACACACACTAACACAAACACAGATACACACACACCAACACAGAAACAGAGAGACACTAACATAGACACACACTAACACAAACACAGAAACACACACACCAACACAGAAACAGAGAGACACTAACATAGACACACACTAACACAAACACAGATACACACACACCAACACAGAAACAGAGAGACACTAACATAGACACACACTAACACAAACACAGATATACACACACACCAACACAGAAACAGAGAGTCACTAACATAGACACACACTAACACAAACACAGAGACACACACACCAACACAGAAACAGAGAGACACTAACATAGACACACACTAACACAAACACAGATACACACACACCAACACAGAAACAGAGAGACACTAACATAGACACACACTAACACAAACACAGAAACACACACACCAACACAGAAACAGAGAGACACTAACATAGACACACACTAAGACAAACACAGATACACACACACCAACACAGAAACAGAGAGACACTAACATAGACACACACTAACACAAACACAGAGACACACACACACACCAACACAGAAACAGAGAGTCACTAACATAGACACACACTAACACAAACACAGAGACACACACACCAACACAGAAACAGAGAGACACTAACATAGACACACACTAACACAAACACAGATACACACACACCAACACAGAAACAGAGAGACACTAACATAGACACACACTAACACAAACACAGATACACACACACCAACACAGAAACAGAGAGACACTAACATAGACACACACTAACACAAACACAGAGACACACACACACCAACACAGAAACAGAGAGACACTAACATAGACACACACTAACACAAACACAGAGACACACATACACCAACACAGAAACAGAGAGACATTAACATAAACACATAGTAACACAAACACAGATACACACACCAACACAGAAACAGAGAGACACTAACATAGACACACACTAACACAAACACAGATACTCACACACCCACACAGAAACAGAGAGACACTAACATAGACACACACTAGCACAAACACAGATACACACACACCAGCAGAGAAACAGAGAGACACTAACATAGACACACACTAACACAAACACAGAGACACACAAACACCAACACAGAAACAGAGAGACACTAACATAGACACACACTAACACAAGCACAGAGATACACATACACCAACACAGAAACAGAGAGACACTAACATAGACACACACTAACACAAACACAGAGACACACATACACCAACACAGAAACAGAGAGACATTAACATAGACACATACTAACACAAACACAGATACACACACCAACACAGAAACAGAGAGACATTAACACAGACACACACTAACACAAACACAGATACACACACACCATCACAGAAACAGAGAGACACTAACATAGACACACACTAACACAAATAAAAGCACAAGGAAGAGGCGCCAATGGTGCAGATCAATGATGGTTCAAAGGTGGAACTGAAATTAGGCTAACACATGGTACTCACATGTATAAATGCCAATCAATTATGCCAGTAGAAGCAGGCTGGATTTTATCAGCAGTCCAGCTAGCTGATCCTAGAGGCAGCTCTCTAACAACTTCCAATAGGAAACAATCTGTAGAAAAAAGCAATAAATAGAGGCGCCAATGGTGCAGATCAATAGTAACTTGTAAGTGTTTATATCCAGTTGTATACACAGGGTACTCACATGTATAAAAGGCAATCTGTTATGCCTATAGGGACAGGCTGGATTTCTACAGCAATCCCGCTGGCTGATCCATACGATAGAAAGGCAGTGTATTGATGTAGATGATTCACACCCTAGATGTAGCGTAGCAGTAAACCATACATAGCACTCCGAGTGAATAAAGATAAAAACATATTTATTTAAAAGTATAAAAATGTAACACTCATCTCAGTGCCAAAACAAGTATGGCCAATGGAGAAACAGTGTGACGCGTTTCTCAGATAAACTGTTTCCTCAGGCATGTTTCTCATCAGTATTTAACATCCTTATATAGGGCTATGCTACTACAAACACCTAAAACCCCACCCCTTGCAATGTTGACAACAAGGACCAATCACAGACCATCATTTGGACAGCACCCACCCTGCTGCAGTAGTATCAAATAAAACTCTACTACAAACATTATTATAAGCAATATATGTTGAACTGTTCGGTAGTTTCTTTAGTTATTTATGTATAAATTGATATATGGTGCATATTGCATAGTTCTTATAGTTAAATAACTAAAATTATCCTTACTCGTAAATGCTGCCACCTAATTGGCTGTTGTAGCTGTCTATCAATAGTTCTAGAATTGGCCGTCTATACGGCTATCTAATATGCCGATAATGCCGTCAATCAACTGTTATGCGCGGCAAAAAACAAAACTAGACTCTATATTAAAACTGCAGCTGAGCAAGCTACCAATGGGATACCCGCGATCAGACAACACCTCTCTCTATATTTATACTCGTTTACGTATTGGCCATCCCGGTGTAAACAAAAGATCCTATTGGTCCTCATACTGAGAGACAGAAAATGCTGTCACCGCAAGCTGAAAAGGAACACAAAAAGTGTAAACATACCAAGCACTTGTAAGTGCGATAAGCTTCCTCACCTGCAATCGTGTTGCTATCCGGCTCACAAACACACAAATTCCACACGCCTCACTAGACTGCCTAAAATTGCCGCCGATGCTAATTTGTTAGTCACATCCCACTATGAGCAAACGCATACTCTTAACCACAATGAACCTGCGGGTATCTCTAAAAATATACAACAATCACTATCCATATATCCATAAACAATCATCTAAGTATATCCCTTAGTCTTATATTCTATAAACAAAAGTACCATTATCCATAAACATATAGAGTCGATCTTTATTTCAATAATATCCATTTGATGTTAACCTCAATATGGTAGTAACGGAGTGAGTGAAAACCCATAATAAAACTAGTAAAAGCCATTATTATTCTAAATTATTCCCGTTATATAGTAATTCTGATAGAAATTAAGTATATGTGTATAGATGAATATTTTTAAGTGTTCTCCTAATTTTTGGATGATCTCCAAAGTCAGATAATCTCACTAATGTGATATCTTAAATACGATCCTATCAAGAGGTGAAACCATTGTGACCATGAATGTATAGATGTGAAGGAATGGGGTATAAACTCTCCTAGTGGTAGGGTAGTACACCGTGACCCAATCTCGGGATGTGGTGATGTACTATTAAAATCTAATAATTTGGTATATAAACAAGTGGCTAAAGTGATCTTCATAATGGTATAATGTGTATAATCTAAGTAATTTAAAATAGTGTATAATACTATCAGAAGAAATAAAAATCCTAATGTGTATAAAATTCCTAAGTGAATGTCATAATTTTATAATTATGTGATAAATGTGGAAAGGGGTTTAGCAGCAGGGGGGATATCACCAAACTCTGGTGTACAATCAATAACATATTCAAAAAGTTCAATGAAAAAACATATACACACATCCCAATTGATGTGTGGAATTATTATAGCAAATAACTATAATATACATACCAAAAAATATTTCCAAAAGGCTGAGCTAGACAAATGCAGTGGAATCTAAAACTTCATTTAGCCCTAAAGGGAAGAGTGTTTGGAATTTAAATATCCAATATGTCTCCCTTTGTCTAAGACAGGTAAATCTATTGTAATGATGGCTGATGGGGACACTTTCTATGGGTGTAATTTTAAATTGACACCTACCTTGAGTACTTTTGGTACATCTATGTCTAGAGACACTGTGCTTAGGTGATTTTTTAATGACATTCCTTTTATGTTCCCCCCATCTAAGTCGAACCTTTCTGCAGGTGCGTCCAATATATTGGACCCCACATGCACAACTAAGTGCATATATCACATAGCTTGAATTACAAGACAGGTGCTCCATAATATGATATTCTTCACCTGTCACGTGTGAGATTATAGATTGTGTCCCATGAGTGATGGATTTGCACATGTGGCAACGACTATGTCCACATCTATAAGTATCATTACTGTTGTATGTATTCCTAATATTGTGATTGTGATTCTTATCTCTAATCTTTTGGACTTTAATAGATTTTTTAGTCATCACTACCTTGCTGGGTGCCAGTTTTTGTTTCAGAGTGGGCGCTCTCCTGTATACAATCCTAGGTTGAGGGGTCAACACTTTCTTTAGTATAGGGTCTCTAAGGAGGATAGGCCAGTGCTTTCTTAATACTCTATTAACTGCCTTAAAGTTCGAATTAAATTGAGTCACGAATAGGGGTTGTCCCTGTGTACCATTATTTTCTTTCTCCTTTTTAGAATTTTTTTCACAAGAAAGTAATTCACCTCTATCCAGCAGTCTCGCCCTATTATAGCCATATTCAATTAATTCCTTTGGGTAACCCTTTTCTCTAAACCTATCTTTTAATATGAGGGACTGCTCATCGTAACTGTCAATGGAACTGCAATTGCACCTAATGTGGCAAAATTGATCATACGGAATGTTAGTTTTCCAGCTATTAAAATGGTTGCTAGAATAATGTAGAAAATTGTTGCAGTCTACTGACTTGAAGTAGAGGTACAAATAGTTCCATTCGCACCCCAAGTGAGTACTATGTCTAAAAATTCAATTGTTTGGGTCTGTATATTAGATGTAAAATCTATACCCATATTATTACTATTCAAGAAGTTGACAAATTCCTGCGCTTTTTCAACTGATCCCTCAAATATAAACAATAAATCATCTATGTAACGGCCATAGAACACCAGACTGCCCCTCCACTTTGCATTGTAAATATAATTTTCTTCAAATATCCCCATAAAGAGGTTCGCAAAGCTTGGGGCAAATCTGGTGCCCATGGCCGTTCCCTTGATCTGTAAAAAGTACTGATCCAAAAATTGAAAATAATTATGTTTAAGAATGAAATCTATGAGGGTGATGAGATATTCTTTCTGTTTCTCAGGCATATATATATCTCTATCCAGAAACATAGATGTAGTTTTAAGTCCCCACTCATGTGAGATATTAGAGTAGAGGGCTCCTACATCACAAGACAGCCATATATAGTTATTTTTATATCTTATCTCTGTCAATTTTTGTAGCAGGTCCGTGGTGTCTTTGATGAATGAGGGGAGACGCCGAACATATTTTTGTAGGAAAGTGTCTACATATTCACTTAGCCTGTCAGTGATGCTATTAATCCCTGCTATAATGGGTCTACCCGGCGGGTTTACTGCATTTTTTTTTGTGTAATTTTGGAAGGTGGTAGTAGTACGGCACGTTAGGGTGATCAGGAAATAAATATCTCTTTTCTTTTTTGTTTAGAATGCCTTTTGTACTACCCTCCTCCAAGATTTTTTTGAGTTTGTTTGAAAAGATTAAAGTGGGGTCCTGGACTAGTTTCCTATAGTAATTAGTATCATATATAATACGTTCCGCTTCTCTAGTGTAATCTGAGTAATTCTGAATTACTAGGGCCCCACCCTTATCTGCCTGACGTTTGACAATGTTCTTTTCACCCGTGAGGCATCTAAGGGCTCTCTCTTCATTCGGCCATATTTTCTTTTTTCCAACAATATGATTAGGAATAGTTTCCCAATCATCCAAAACCAATTGTTGGATTAAGTTGATGTGTGATACATCATCCTTGGGTGGATTAAAAGTAGATAAAGGAGCAAGAGAGGTATGCATTAAAGTATCAAATAGTTCCTCAGTGAGCTGTTCAGGTTCACAATATAAGGTGGGGCCTGTATGTCTACTTTGCTGACTATCAAGTAGTATTGGTGTACCCTCAATGTTATTTTTTCTAAGTGACTTTAGGGCAAAATACCTCTGTAGCGACAATTTCCTAGTGTATTTATTAAGATCCACAAAAAGATGGAATAGATCATGTGTGTTAGGAGGGCAAAATGACAGTCCCCAACCTAAAATCCTTATGTCATCATTAGATAAGGCATGTGAAGAGAGATTGTATATCCCTTTCTTCAGCTTCTCTAATTTCTCTTTTTGTTGAGTTTTGCCTCTACCTCTCCGTCCCCGTTTGGGAATGGTCTATTTTTCCCCATTTTGGGACTGGTTGGAGGGCAATTGCTGATTCCTCCTCCATAAGGGAGCGAGGTTCGGTGCCCCTAAAAAAACTTCATTAGAGGTAGTAGCTTGATTATCGTAGTTATGAGTGGGATTTTGCCCAATACCATGGTGCCCCATATGATTTTCAGGATTTAAGGCTTGAAACCTATTTTGTACTGGGATCATGTTGGGGTTGTCATACTGTTGGTATGTGTTGTATTGGTGTAAAGGGGTATAGCCATCCTGTTGAGGTGTCTGTTTGTTCTGATGACTTCTAGCCTGGTGGTTCCCATTATTCTGCCATCTGTCGTTTTGCATATTATGATAGTTCCTACCTGGCCCCAAATTTTGTTGACTATTAGTTTTTTTTTTGGGGGGGGGGATTATTTCTACCCTGATTAGTATTTTGACTGTTCAATTGTTTCTTGTTTTTCTTATAGGACACTGTGGACCAGTCATCCTTCTTATTATTACGGGTATAATTATATACTTCCCCTTTACTATAATCTTCCTCATCTCTCTTTAATTTTTTGTTCTTATTTGTGATTATTTCTAGTTGGTAATCGTCAACTGCTTTTATGGTCTGAGTGTTAAGTTTGGAATATTCGGAGTGTTCTTTAAGTAATTCCAAATCTTTCTATACCACATCTATCTGAGTCGATACTTTCCCTATCAGTTTCTCCCTATGAGAAATGAGGAGATCAATAAGGTGGAAGGAGCAATCATCAAGGGCTTCATACCATTTGGCTAAAAGATCAGCATCATTTTTGAAAGAGCAATTCTTAAATAGTCTCAAGCCCCTGGGGATTTGCTTCTTCTCCTTATATTTTTTCAAACAATCAATGTCCCACCAATGTCTGTGTTCTGTTTTTAATAAATCTTCTAATTTTGAAAATAGGTTTCTATATTAATATTAGGTGCAAGATTGGGGGATGGATCTATATAATTAGCCCCTTGTTGGTAACTTAATCTGCGTTGATTTCTTTCAGCAGAGGATAACATATTAATATATCAATATGAAACTGTAAGTAACAGATATATAAATCTAAGAAAAAGATGATATACCAAACAATACGTTCAAATGTAACAGTACAGACAAATAATAATCAACAATGGAATATTACCACCCCCAAATCAATAAGATAAAGTCCAAATGATAGCAGTAGACGCAGGGTTTTCCCAAATCAAATGTGGTTGATAGATTATTTTCAAATCCCAGAAGGCTGCTCTCTAACAAGATCCAGGTATAGACAATCTGTTAAAATAAAAGCACAAGGAAGAGGCGCCAATGGTGCAGATCAATGATGGTTCAAAGGTGGAACTGAAATTAGGCTAACACAGGGTACTCACATGTATAAATGGCAATCAATTATGCCAGTAGAAGCAGGCTGGATTTTATCAGCAGTCCAGCTAGCTGATCCTAGAGGAAGCTATCTAACAACTTCCAATAGGAGAAAATCTGTAGAAAAAAGCAATAGATAGAGGCGCCAATGGTGCAGATCAATAGTAACGTGTAAGTGTTTATATCCAGTTGTATACACAGGGTACTCACATGTATAAAAGGCAATCTGTTATGCCTATAGGGACAGGCTGGATTTCTACAGCAATCCAGCTGGCTGATCCATACGATAGAAAGGCAGTGTATTGGTGTAGATGATTCACACCCTAGATGTAGCGTAGCAGTAAACCATACATAGCACTCCGAGTGAATAAAGATAAAAACATATTTATTTAAAAGAATAAAAATGTAACACTCATCTCAGTGCCAAAACAAGTATGGCCAATGGAGAAACAGTGCGACGCATTTCTCAGATAAACTGTTTCCTCAGGCATGTTTCTCATCAGTATTTAACATCCTTATATAGGGCTACGCTACTACAAACGCCTAAAACCCCACCCCTTGCAATGTTGACAACAAGGACCAATCACAGACCATCATTTGGACAACCTCAATATGGTAGTAACGGAGTGAGTGAAAACCCATAATAAAACTAGTAAAAGCCATTATTATTCTAAATTATTCCCTTTATATAGTGATTCTGATAGAAATTAAGTATCCCACTATGAGCAAACGCATACTCTTAACCACAATGAACCTGCGGGTATCTCTAAAAATATACAACAATCACTATCCATATATCCATAAACAATCATCTAAGTATATCCCTTAGTCTTATATTCTATAAACAAAAGTACCATTATCCATAAACATATAGAGTCGATCTTTATTTCAATAATATCCATTTGATGTTAACCTCAATATGGTAGTAACGGAGTGAGTGAAAACCCATAATAAAACTAGTAAAAGCCATTATTATTCTAAATTATTCCCGTTATATAGTAATTCTGATAGAAATTAAGTATATGTGTATAGATGAATATTTTTAAGTGTTCTCCTAATTTTTGGATGATCTCCAAAGTCAGATAATCTCACTAATGTGATATCTTAAATACGATCCTATCAAAAGGTTAAACCATTGTGACCATGAATGTATAGATGTGAAGGAATGGGGTATAAACTCTCCTAGTGGTAGGGTAGTACACCGTGACCCAATCTCGGGATGTGGTGATGTACTATTAAAATCTAATAATTTGGTATATAAACAAGTGGCTAAAGTGATCTTCATAATGGTATAATGTGTATAATCTAAGTAATTTAAAATAGTGTATAATACAATCAGAAGAAATAAAAATCCTAATGTGTATAAAATTCCTAAGTGAATGTCATAATTTTATAATTATGTGATAAATGTGGAAAGGGGTTTAGCAGCAGGGGGGATGTCACCAAACTCTGGTGTACAATCAATAACATATTCAAAAAAGTTCAATGAAAAAAACATATACACACATCCCAATTAATGTGTGGAATTATTATAGCAAATAACTATAATATACATACCAAAAAATATTTCCAAAAGGCTGAGCTAGACAAATGCAGTGGAATCTAAAACTTCAACTAGCCCTAAAGGGAAGAGTGTTTGGAATTTAAAAATCCAATATGTCTCCCTTTGTCTAAGACGGGTAAATCTATTGTAATGATGGCTGATGGGGACACTTTCTAGGGGTGTAATTTTAAATTGACACCTACCTTGAGTACTTTTGGTACATCTATGTCTAGAGACACTGTGCTTAGGAGATTTTTTAATGACATTCCTTTTATGTTCCCCCCATCTAAATCGAACCTTTCTGCAGGTGCGTCCAATATATTAGACCCCACATGCACAACTAAGTGCATATATCACATAGCTGGAATAACAAGACAGGTGCTCCATAATATGATATTCTTCACCTGTCACGTGTGAGATTATAGATTGTGTCCCATGAGTGATGGATTTGCACATGTGGCAACGACTATGTCCACATCTATAAGTACCATTACTGTTGTATGTATTCCTAATATTGTGATTGTGATTCTTATCTCTAATCTTTTGGACTTTAATAGATTTTTTATTCATCACTACCTTGCTGGGTGCCAGTTTTTGTTTCAGAGTGGGCGCTCTCCTGTATACAATCCTAGGTTGAGGGGTCAACACTTTCTTTAGTATAGGGTCTCTAAGGAGGATAGGCCAGTGCTTTCTTAATACTCTATTAACTGCCTTAAAGTTCGAATTAAATTGAGTCACGAATAGGGGTTGTCCCTGTGTACCATTATTTTCTTTCTCCTTTTTAGAATTTTTTTCACAAGAAAGTAATTCACCTCTATCCAGCAGTCTCGCCCTATTATAGCCATATTCAATTAATTCCTTTGGGTAACCCTTTTCTCTAAACCTATCTTTTAATATGAGGGACTGCTCATCGTAACTGTCAATGGAACTGCAATTGCGCCTAATGCGGCAAAATTGACTATACGGAATGTTAGTTTTCCAGCTATTAAAATGGTTGCTGGAATAATGTAGAAAATTGTTGCAGTCTACTGACTTGAAGTAAGTAGAGGTACAAATAGTTCCATTCGTACCCCAAGTGAGCACTATGTCTAAAAATTCAATTGTTTGTGTCTGTATATTAGATGTAAAATCTATACCCATATTATTACTATTCAAGAAGTTGACAAATTCCTGTGCTTCTTCAAATGATCCCTCAAATATAAACAATAAATCATCTATGTAACGGCCATAGAACACCAGACTGCCCCTCCACTTTGCATTGTAAATATAATTTTCTTCAAATATCCCCATAAAGAGGTTAGCAAAGCTTGGGGCAAATCTGGTGCCCATGGCCGTTCCCTTGATCAGTAAAAAGTACTGATCCAAAAATTGAAAATAATTATGTTTAAGAATGAAATCTATGAGGGTGATGAGATATTCTTTCTGTTTCTCAGGCATATATATATCTCTATCCAGAAACATAGATGTAGTTTTAAGTCCCCACTCATGTGAGATATTAGAGTAGAGGGCTCCTACATCACAAGACAGCCATATATAGTTATATTTATATCTTATCTCTGTCAATTTTTGTAGCAGGTCCGTGGTGTCTTTGATGAATGAGGGGAGACGCCGGACATATTTTTGTAGGAAAGTGTCCACATATTCACTTAGCCTGTCAGTGATGCTATTAATCCCTGCTATAATGGGTCTACCCGGCGGGTTTACTGCATTTTTGTGTAATTTTGGAAGGTGGTAGTAGTACGGCACGTTAGGGTGATCAGGAAATAAATATCTCTTTTCTATTTTGTTTAGAATGCCTTTTGTACTACCCTCCACCAAGATTTTTTTGAGTTTCTTTGAAAAGATTAAAGTGGGGTCCTGGACTAGTTTCCTATAGTAATTAGTATCATATATAATACGTTCCGCTTCTCTAGTGTAATCTGAGTAATTCTGAATTACTAGGGCCCCACCCTTATCTGCCTGACGTATGATAATGTTCTTGTCACCCGTGAGGCGTCTAAGGGCTCTCTCTTCATTCGGCCATATTTTCTTTTTTCCAACAATATGATTAGGAATAGTTTCCCAATCATCCAAAACCAATTGTTGGACTAAGTCGATGTATGATAGATCATCCTTGGGTGGATTAAAAGTAGATAAAGGAGCAAGAGAGGTATGCATTACAGTATCAAATACTTAAAACTACATCTATGTTTCTGGATAGAGATATATATATGCCTGAGAAACAGAAAGAATATCTCATCACCCTCATAGATTTCATTCTTAAACATAATTATTTTCAATTTTTGGATCAGTACTTTTTACAGATCAAGGGAACGGCCATGGGCACCAGATTTGCCCCAAGCTTTGAGAACCTCTTTATGGGGATATTTGAAGAAAATTATATTTACAATGCAAAGTGGAGGGGCAGTCTGGTGTTCTATGGCCGTTACATTGATGATTTATTGTTTATATTTGAGAGATCAGTTGAAGAAGCGCAGGAATTTGTCAACTTCTTGAATAGTAATAATATGGGTATAGATTTTACATCTAATATACAGACACAAACAATTGAATTTTTAGACATAGTACTCACTTGGGGTGCGAATCGAACTATTTGTACCTCTACTTACTTCAAGTCAGTAGACTGCAACAATTTTCTACATTATTCCAGCAACCATTTTAATAGCTGGAAAACTAACATTCCGCATAGTCAATTTTGCCGCATTAGGCGCAATTGCAGTTCCATTAACAGTTACGATGAGCAGTCCCTCATATTAAAAGATAGGTTTAGAGAAAAGGGTTACCCAAAGGAATTAATTGAATATGGCTATTATAGGGCGAGACTGCTGGATAGAGGTGAATTACTTTCTTGTGAAAAAAATTCTAAATAGGAGAAAGAAAATAATGGTACACAGGGACAACCCCTATTCGTGACTCAATTTAATTCGAACTTTAAAGCAGTTAATAGAGTATTAAGAAAGCACTGGCCTATCCTACTTAGAGACCCTATACTAAAGAAAGTGTTGACCCCTCAACCTAGGATTGTATACAGGAGAGCGCCCACTCTGAAACAAAAACTGGCACCCATCAAGGTAGTGATGACTAAAAAAAATCTATTAAAGTCCAAAAGATTAGAGATAAGAATCACAATCACAATATTAGTAATACATACAACAGCAATGGTACTTATAGATGTGGACATAGTCGTTGCCACATGTGCAAATCCATCACTCATGGGACACAATCTATAATCTCACACGTGACAGGTGAAGAATATCATATTATGGAGCACCTGTCTTGTAATTCCAGCTATGTGATATATGCACTTAGTTGTGCATGTGGGGTCCAATATATTGGACGCACCTGCAGAAAGGTTCGATTTAGATAGGGGGAAAATAAAAGGAATGTCATTAAAAAAATCACCTAAGCACAGTGTCTCTAGACATAGATGTACCAAAAGTACTCAAGGTAGGTGTCAATTTAAAATTACACCCCTAGAAAGTGTCCCCATCAGCCATCATTACAATAGATTTACCCGTCTTAGACAAAGGGAGACATATTGGATTTTTAAATTCCAAACACTCTTCCCTTTAGGGCTAAATGAAGTTTTATATTCCACTGCATTTGTCTAGCTCAGCCTTTGGGAAATATTTTTTTGTTTGTATATTATAGTTATTTGCTATAATAATTCCACACATCAATTGGGATGTGTGTATATGTTTTTTCATTGAACTTTTTTGAATATGTTATTGATTGTACACCAGAGTTTGGTGACATCCCCCCTGCTGCTAAACCCCTTTCCACATTTATCACATAATTATAAAATTATGACATTCACTGAGGAATTTTATACACATTAGGATTTTTATTTCTTCTGATAGTATTATACACTATTTTAAATTACTTAGATTATACACATTATACCATTATGAAGATCACTTTAGCCACTTGTTTATATACCAAATTATTAGATTTTAATAGTACATCACCACATCCCGAGATTGGGTCACGGTGTACTACCCTACCACTAGGAGAGTTTATACACCATTCCTTCACATCTATACATTCATGGTCACAATGGTTTCACCTCTTGATAGGATCGTATTTAAGATATCACATTAGTGAGATTATCTGACTTTGGAGATCATCCAAAAATTAGGAGAACACTTTAAAATATTCATCTATACACATATACTTAATTTCTATCAGAATCACTATATGAAGGGAATAATTTAGAATAATAATGGCTTTTACTAGTTTTATTATGGGTTTTCACTCACTCCGTTACTACCATATTGAGGTTAACATCAAATGGATATTATTGAAATAAAGATCGACTCTATATGTTTATGGATAATGGTCCTTTTGTTTATAGAATATAAGACTAATGGATATACTTAGATGATTGTTTATGGATATATGGATAGTGATTGTTGTATATTTTTAGAGATACCCGCAGGTTCATTGTGGTTAAGAGTATGCGTTTGCGCATAGTGGGATGTGACTAACAAATTAGCATTGGCGGCGATTTTAGGCAGTCTAGTGAGGCGTGTGGAATTTGTGTGTTTGTGAGCCGGATAGCAACATGATATCAGGTGAGGAAGCTTATCGCACTTACAAGTGCTTGGTATGTTTACACTTTTTGTGTTCCTTTTCAGCTTGCAGTGACATCATTTTCTGCCTCTCAGTATGAGGACCAATAGGATCTTTTGTTTACACCGGGATGGCCAATACGTAAACGAGTATAAATATAGAGAGAGGTGTTGTCTGATCGTGGGTATCCCATTGGTAGCTTGCTCAGCTGCAGTTTTGATATAGAGTCTAGTTTTGTTTTTTGCCGCGCAAAACAGTTTAATGACAGCATTATTGGCATATTAGATAGCCGTATAGACGGCCAATTCTAGAACTATTTATAGACAGCTACAACAGCCAATTAGGTGGCAGCATTTACGAGTAAGGATAATTTTAGTTATTTAACTATAAGAACTATGCAATATGCACCATATATCAATTTATACATAAATAAATAAAGAAACTACCGAACAGTTCAACATATATTGCTTATAATAATGTTTGTAGTAGAATTTTATTTGATACTACTGCAGCAGGGTGGGTGCTATACAAATGATGGTCTGTGATTGGTCCTTGTTGTCAACATTGCAAGGGGTGGGGTTTTAGGTGTTTGTAGTAGCGTAGCCCTATATAAGGATGTTAAATACTGATGAGAAACATGCCTGAGGAAACATTTTATCTGAGAAACGCGTTGCACTGTTTCTCCATTGGCCATACTTGTTTTGGCACTGAGATGAGTGTTACATTTTTATACTTTTAAATAAATATGTTTTTATCTTTATTCACTCGGAGTGCTATGTATGGTTTACTGCTACGCTACATCTAGGGTGTGAATCATCTACACCAATACACTGCCTTTCTATCGTATGGATCAGCCAGCTGGATTGCTGTAGAAATCCAGCCTGTCCCTATAGGCATAACAGATTGCCTTTTATACATGTGAGTACACTGTGTATACAACTGGATATAAACACTTACAAGTTACTATTGATCTGCACCATTGGCGTCTCTATCTATTGTTTTTTTCTACACACTAACACAAACACAGAGACACACACACACCAACACAGAAACAGAGAGACACTAACATAGACACACACTAACACAAACACAGATACACACACACACACCAACACAGAAACAGAGAGGCACTAACATAGACACACACTAACACAAACACAGAGACACACATACACCAACACAGAAACAGAGAGACACTAACATAGACACACACGAACACAAACACAGAGACACACACACACACCAACACAGAAACAGAGAGACACTAACATAGACACACACAAACACAGATACACACACACCAACACAGAAACAGAGAGACACTAACATAGACACACACTAACACAAACACAGAGACACACACACACCAACACAGAAACAGAGAGACACTAACCTAGACACACACTAACACAAACACAGATACACACACACCAACACAGAAACAGAGAGACACTAACATAGACACACACTAACACAAACACAGAGACACACACACCAACACAGAAACCGAGAGACACTAACATAGACACACACTAACACAAACACAGATACACACACACCAACACAGAAACAGAGAGACACTAACATAGACACACACTAACACAAACACAGATACACACACACCAACACAGAAACAGAGAGACACTAACATAGACACACACTAACACAAACACAGAGACACACACACACCAACACAGAAACAGAGAGACACTAACATAGACACACACTAACACAAACACAGAGACACACACCAACACAGAAACAGAGAGACACTAACATAGACACACACTAACACAAACACAGAGACACACACACCAACACAGAAACAGAGAGACACTAACATAGACACACACTAACACAAACACAGATATACACACACCAACACAGAAACAGAGAGGCACTAACAGACACACACTAACACAAACACAGAGACACACATACACCAACACAGAAACAGAGAGACACTAACATAGACACACACTAACACAAACACAGAGACACACACACACCAACACAGAAACAGAGAGACACTAACATAGACACACACGAACACAAACACAGATACACACACACCAACACAGAAACAGAGAGACACTAACATAGACACACACTAACACAAACACAGAGACACATATACACCAACACAGAAACAGAGAGACATTAACATAGACACACACTAACACAAACACAGATATACACACACACCAACACAGAAACAGAGAGACACTAACATAGACACACACTAACACAAACACAGAGACACACATACACCAACACAGAAACAGAGAGACACTAACATAGACAGCCATATCACAGACACACAAACACTAACACAAAGTTACAGATGCACTAACACAGACACAAATTAGTAAAAAAAAAAAGAGTGAGGGAGGGCTGTACTTCCAGTTACAGCTAATGAGGGGGCAACGTCCTCTGCACAGTGATATAGGGGCTGGTTATAGGGTTCTGCAGATAATGACATTGCAGATTCCAGCTCTGGAAAAATCCCAGTATGTGCTCTACTTGTGATGTATTTTTTTCTATTTTTCCCAAACAGTGAAAAAGATAACTATGGAGGAGACCATAACAATAGACTAATTTGGGGGGGTTGGTAAAGTCTGTTCATTTTTTTCTAATAAACAATCTGTTGTTTTCTAATAAATAATCTGTTGATTATATAGTGGCTTGCAGGCTGTAAATGTATTTACTGGTAGTTATATGCTGGGTAATTATAGTGGTCACTTGTCAGAAAGTTATCTACCTCTTGCTACTAGAGTGACTGAATACCGTGTGACTGACTCAGGGGTATTTTATAATGTTGGCTTAGATTATCATTTACACTGCATATAACTACCAGTAAATACATTTACAGCCTGCAAGCCACTATATAATCAACAGATTATTTATTAGAAAACAAAAAATGAACAAACATTACCAACCCCCTGTCCCTGAATTAGTCTATTGTTTTTGTCTCCTCCATTATAGTTATCTTTTTTTACTGTTTTGGATGTATAGAAAGAAAAACAAACATCACAAGCAGAGCACATACTGGGTGCTTTCCAGTGCTGGAATCTGCAATGTAATTTAGGGTTGCCACTGCCAGTCACCCCACCAGCACCTATGCAAATGCTCACTCCCCTTTACCTCAGTGCCTCACACATAGCCCCCTCTGTCTTCACCCTCATAATCTGAACCCTTCTCTCTGCACCCACAGCTCATCCTCATCATGATCCTCATTTTCAAGCGTTCCAGTAAGCTGCCTGTCACCTGTAGGGTTGCCCGGAGACCTCCCTAAAATTACCGGACACCTAGCATATAACTGGGGGAGGTGTGTGTATATATATATATATATATATATATATATATATATATGTATATATATATATATATATATATATATATATATATATATGTGTGTGTGTGTGTGTATAAATAAATATTTAATTTAAAAATTCAACTGAGCTCTCATAAAACCCCATCATGCCCATCTGTACTGTATATAAATTCACCTGTCCAGGGCTTTAGGACTGTTTTGATGTGTATAGTATACTTGTCTATATAGCCTAAAGATTAATAAGTACACAGGTTTTAAATAGACCTGAGCTGTTTCTCACATCTTGAAGCAATCAGGAGTCAGTAGCACATCACAGCACAGCACAGCACTGGTCTAAATAAAATTAAAAAAAAAAATTCTTCTGTGCAATATTTGAAATTTTTTAATATCTGTACATATGTGATTTGTTGTTACTTGTAAAAACATAAGCAATAAAACTAAGTTTATATGGTAAATCAAAGGTTTTTTTCTTCTTCAGTTAATACAATTTCTAAAAGTGGTTCACTAGTCTTATAAATGGAAAACAAAAATACTTGTGTTTCCAGCTTTAAAATCAGTTTGCTCTTAATGTAACAGCAAAACAAATAAAAAGTTTTTTATGTCTGTGTATAATGTAAAAAAACAAACAACAAAAAAACACTTCCTTTAAAGGTGTGAGTATATACAGTATAATGTAAAAACAACAACAGATCTTCATGCTGTGTAGCAGTGAATGGGTTAAACAGTTTTACAGCCGGACTAAGAAAAAGACAGGACAGCAGAACACAAACTATTTAATGGCTCCAGACAAGTCACATAAGCAGGGCTGCTGGGGAGAGGACAGTTAAAGGGACATGAAACCCACATTTTTTCTATCATGATTCAGATAGAGAATACAATTTTAAACAACATTCTAATTTACTTCTATTATCTAATCTGTTTCATTCTCTTGGTATCATTTGTTGAAGGAGCAGCAATGCCCTAATGGTTTCTAACTGAACACATGGGTGAGCCAATCACAATCGATATATATATGTAACCACCAATCAAAAGCTAGAACCTAGGTTCTCTGTTGCTCCTGAATATGCTGGGATAAACCTTTCATCAAAGGATAACAAGAGAAGCAAGCAAATCAAATAATATAAGTAAATTGGAAATTGTTTAAAATTGTATTCTCTATCTGAATCACAAAATAAAAATCTTGGGTTTCATGTCCTTTGAACTTACATCGATCTCTTTTTCTGTCAGTGAAAGTATGTTAAAAAGAAAATTAGCAGACGATTCACTACCGGTCTTCTCTTTGCAGACACACAGCCCCACCCCCATAACTACCAGGAACCTGTAAGTTTAACAGGTCACTAACAGGGAGGAGGTCCTTTTGCTGAATATAATGTAGCTGCTACAGTGCTTGCAATATCAATGTATTACCCATTTGCCGCTCTAACTTTGTGCCCCTCCGCTGAGGCATCCTAAGGCGGCTGCCTAGCCCTTATTCAAGTGCCGGGCCTGCTTCTACATAAGCTTCAACTGAGCAAAATAAAGTCTAGAAACTTACATGTAGAAACATACATTAGACCTACACAGAGAAAACAAGAATTAAACTAGCTACAGAGCAAATATAAATCAGTGGATAGCTGCATTGCTGCTCCTGGGCCTTAAGTCGGAACAACGTCTGGCCTGATTAATAGTTAAAAGGACACTGAACACAAAATTTTTATTTTGTGATTGAGACAGAACATGTAATTGTAAGCAACTTTCTAAATTACTCCTATTATCATTTTTTCTTCGTTCTCTTGCTATCTTTATTTGAAAAAGAAGGCATGTAAGCTAAGGAGCCAGACACTTTTTGGTTCAGAACACTGGACAGCAGTTGTTTATTGGTGGGTGAATTTATCCACCAATCAGCAAGAACAACCCAGGTAGTTCAAAAAATGAGCCGTCATCTAAACTTACATTCTTGCTTTTCAAATAAAGACACCAAGAGAATGAAGAAAATTTGATAATAGGAGTAAATTAGAAAGTTGCTTAAAATTGCATGCTCTATCTGAACCATGAAAGAAAAAATTGGGGTTCATTGTCCCTTTAATCATTTCATTCATATGTACCCAATGTTATAATCGTAAAATGCAAAAGTGCAAATTAAATGTTTAAAGATGAGGGCACGGAAGAGAATTCAAATTAAAGTGAATTTATTCTTTTTTTTTTTTTTTTTAAATGAGGTTTTACACCAAATTGAAATACAAACATTTAATATTTGGAATGTAACTTTAAACAAAAAAGTAATTTTTCTAAGGCTTAGCTCATTAAAATGTATGTTGAGAAAATATGGCTTAAAGCATTTTATTAACTCTAAATGCTGTTTTGATCATGTGCTTGAGTATCTTATTTGAAATCTAATCTGATACAATTTTGGAATCCTTCCATCATTTTCTCTAATAGAAATTACTTTTAATTAAGCATTTACAAATTAGAATCTAGTGATTATATTGTAGACTATCCCAGCGGGGATTTCAGTTTCATTATATAAAGAGATTTCAAGTGACAGAAGCAAAGAGCCTTGCAATAAATTGCCTGATCTGAGTTAGCAGGGAATCTTAAGATAATTAATTGGTTTAAAGCAATAGTATTCCTTTAATATAAACCAGCAGTAATCAATAGGTGAACTGTGAGTTAAAACTATCCCTTGAGCCTTATTAATCAACTATTCCACTTTAAAGTTAAATTACTTTAACCCTTCTATATCTTTCATGGAGATGTTTCTAATGTTATCGGTAATCCAGTTTATTAACATTTTTTTCTACTTTGGGAAAATGAATCTCATACTAAATACCTTGCGATTTTTATATAACATTTTTATTTATGCATAATGAAAAACTTTTCAACATATTTTCATTATTTAATTTGGACCTTTTTCATGTATTCTATCCCTAACACTTCAGATCTCAAGTCACACTAATTTTTTTTAACAAATAATTCAAAACTTGTAATTTGAGCAATGTTTAGCACGGCAGTGCTCTCTATTACAATAGTAGGGCACGCCAAATAGATGCTGACCACGCTAAACATTATCTGGTAATTCTGTTTTACCATAGAATTGGAATACCAGACTGTACGCCATACTTAGAGCAGGCCCACGATATTGGTAGCACACCCTGCACTATTAATGGAGCTCCACTTAGAATCTGGGTTTTTATGTGCAATTAAACTCTGGTTTTAATTAAGGTGACCAGATTTCCCAGACCCCGATTCAGGACACCTTAGACTCACACACATTTAGTTTCTTTCTCTTAATCGTGTTTATTGTTTTGCAGACAGATTGCCTTACCTCTTGCACTGTATGAAAATTATTTATGGCATGCAGGATGCAGTCAGAATATTGAGGAGCGGCATTCACAACTTTATGAGCTAGAAACCAAATTTACATATACAACTAGAACACATTATACGTTTAGTAGCCAGGGACTCAGTATTATGAACTGTGGCTATGCAATTTGTAAAACCCTGCTATAGCACATAAGTATAGAAATACTGAGCTCTGCACACATTGTACCGGGCACAGATGGTCCCTATATAGCAGCAGCAGGCAGGCAGGCATTGATCACCAGTATGCCCTGCTATAGTACATAAGTATAGAACTATTCCTACTCCAACTCTGCACACACTGTACCTAGCACAGATTGTCCCTATATAGCAGCAGCAGGCAGGCATTGATCACTACTATGCCCTGCTATATTACATAAGTATAGAACTATTCCTACTCCAACTCTGCACACTTTGTACCGGGCACATATGGTCCCTGTATAGCAGCAGTAGGCAGGCATTGATCACTAATATGCCCTGCTATAGTACATAAGTATAGAACTATTCCTACTCCAGCTCTGCACACACTGTACCTAGCACATATTGTCCCTATATAGCAGCAGCAGGCAGGCATTGATCACTACTATGCCCTGCTATAGTACATAAGTATAGAACTATTCCTACTCCAGCTCTGCACACACTGTACCTAGCACATATTGTCCCTATATAGCAGCAGCAGGCAGGCATTGATCACTAATATGCCCTGCTATAGTACATAAGTATAGAACTATTCCTACTCCAGCTCTGCACACACTGTACCTAGCACATATTGTCCCTATATAGCAGCAGCAGGCAGGCATTGATCACTAATATGCCCTGCTATAGTACATAAATATAGAACTATTCCTACACCAGCTCTGCACACATTTTACCTACCACAGATTGTCCCTGTATAGCAGCAGCAGGCAGGCATTGATCACCACTATGCCCTACTGTAGTACATAAGTATAGAACTATTCCTACTCCAGCTCTGCACATATTGTACCAGGCACAGATGGTACCTATATAGCAGCAGCAGACAGGCATTGATCACCAGTATGCCCTGCTATAGTACATAAGTATAGAACTATTCCTACCCCAGCTCTGCACACATTGTACCTGGCACAGATGGTACCTATATAGCAGCAGCAGACAGGCATTGATCACCAGTATGCCCTGCTATAGTTCATAAATATAGAACTATTCCTGGTGGGGCCCCAGAAACATAGGGACGTAGGAGGAGGGGCCCGTTGACCGGATGGGAGGATAAGGCCCCGGTCGGTGGGCGGAGCCCAGGAAAGGAAGTGACGCGCGAGACCAGGGCGAGGCTAGGCAGTTCCTGAACTTACCTGGTCGCGGAAGCAGCTCCCGAAGATTGTTCCTGAAGATGGAGATCGAAGATTTGTTGGCGAGGATCCGGTCAGCAGCAGCGGAGAAAGGTTCTTCTTGGATCCAGGATCGGATCAGCAGGCTCCTGGGCGACGAAGAAGGCGGAGTGGAAGAGGATGCGGCGGCTCCAAGATCCAGACCGGTACGACGGACTCGGCCTCCCAATCGACTCAGCCCGGATCAGAGGCCCCAAGGTACTCGACGCAGACGGAGTCCAAGCAGAAAGGCGAGACCAGGTAAGAAGTCGGGGAGTGTGGTGGTCGAGCATGAGGTGAGGGCAGTGGGGGACAGGAACAAAGGCCAGCAGCAGGTATAAAAAGGGGTAACGCTAACGGCCCGGGAGGGCCTTCATTGTCAGGAAGGGAAAAGACAGTGGCGGGAAGAGTTAGGGGAGCGGAGCATAACAGGAGTGACTCTAGGGAGAATGAAGGAAGCAGCCGGGGGGAGGGGGACTTGGCGGGCACACAAGGCCACAAGCGGGGAGGAAATGAGCAATAACGGAGATCGTCATTTCGAAAGGGGCCAGTAGGGGAGGCAGGGGGGTGGGCTCGGCAACAGTTCAACATTGGCACAGGGCATCCTGCCCCCTAAGGGTTGCGGGAGAGGGAGGGGCAACAATTTAAAACCCAACCCTAATGTTTATAAAGAACCAGTACTCATAGAGGAGTACCCTAGCTCTTCAGAGGGGGAGGACATGATTCCCCCATCCCCTGACCGTAGGGGGGATAGATACAGAACAAGCGGGCGGGAGCAGGGCCGGGAGACTAATTTACATGGAGGTACTGGTGTTGGGCAAAATGTGGGGCAAATTTCGGGGGAAGGTTGGATATGGGTAATAATCAGGTTATGTTTTAGATGCAATGGTGTCCAGGTTACAAGGTAGAGAATACCGGGACGGCGGCGAGGATGAGCCTTTCCGCCTAGCGGATTCATGGACGGACACTATACAGCTGATGCATACAGTGAACAGCTCTCGCGAGTAGGAATGGTAGGTGGTTACACAAACAGGGGTAGGGGGATTGGGAATAGGGAGGGGCATGTTTTACATCAGGTTGAAAAAGCGGTCAAGAGTAGAGTTTTGGGAAAAAGACCTCTGGGACAAAGGGGAGATACGGCCAAGAAGGCCAGCACAGGAAGGGGAAATCTGATTAAGAGAAGGAGCAATATGGCGCAAAACAGTATTGTGAAAAAAGGTGTCGCCAGGGAGCGAGGGGTGAACACCTTAAAATGGTTAAGTGTTGCAGTACCAGAAAACGATACGGTAGCATTTGTCAGGGATCATGCAGTTGATATATTACAGGTTCACCATGAGAGCAGAGTACCAGCGGAACGTGAACAAGTGGGGAGACGATCGCAGTGTGGGGAACTGCCGCAGACGGAGGCGACGGCGGTGACGGCTTTAGCAGGTGAGAGTTTTTCTTCGTCACAGCTGAGGGGGGAGGGGGCCAGTAGCGATAAAGTGTCCATACAGTTGGTGGAAGGGTTGAGGGCGCTGTTGCGGTCAGTTGAGGCTTCAGCTGTCCCCGCGAGTCCAAGGCTGCCGCTGGAAAAGTCATGGGCCCCCGAATGGGGCAGAAGGGCCTATGGCGGCTGTGACTAGGCCCAATGTGGGGCCTCAAACGGCCGCTGCAGTCGGCAGCAATGTGTCAGTATTAACAAATGCACCTTTGGTAGGGCAACAAGGGGGGGCTGAACCCTCGGAGATCCGAGCGGCGGATACAGCCATGGCTAGGTCATGCCTATGCTCGATTGGTCCGTTAGGGCTGCACCTAACAAAAGAGGTTAGGGGCAGGATCTGGTCCAGGGAATATATAGAGTTGTTCTCGTTGCTCCCTTTGGAGCAGTCGTTTGAAATAGCAGATGATTCCAAAAAAGACAGCGTAAAAAAGGAGGAAGAGGAGAGAAAGAAGCGTTATAGGAAGCTACCAAAAACCTTCTCTAATTGGTTTCAATCTTTCGTGATTTACGCTAGTGTTATGGCAGAGAGGTTTCCGGAACAGGGGGCTTCCATGTTCTGTTATCTAGACGAGGTCGCGGCAGCCCAGCGCACATACGGGGGTATGGCGTGGTGGACATACGATGAACATTTTCGTCAGAGGATGGCAGTAAAGCCGACAATGAGGTGGGATGACCGGGACATGGGGCTTTGGTTGAAAATCATGACACCACTGAGATTGGTGCAGTCCTTTCGGTCAGGGGCCGGCAGTCCGGCCACATCAACTTCCACTTCGCAGTCCGCTGGCAGAAAAGGTTTCTGCTTTGCATACAATGAAGGGCAGTGCAAATGGGGAACTTCTTGTAAGTTCCGACATGAATGCTCGGGGTGTGGTGGGGCCCACGCCTTTGCGAAGTGTTTCAGGAAGGGAAAAGTTGGGGGGAGAACCGAGCCCCCTAAGGAAGGGGGTGTCGCCAATCAGGGTGGAAAAGATGGAGCCCTGGCTAGGTCGTTACGCCAGTAGATGGGGTTGCAGGGAGCAAGCGGCAAGGTTATTACATGGATTTACTTTTGGTTTAATCATCCCTTCGGTCGGAGGTTCTGATCATTTTGCAGGGAATTTGAAATCGGCTAGCGAATGGCCACATGTGGTGAAAGAAAAATTGGGTAAGGAAGTGGAGCTGGGCAGGATGGCGGAGCCTTTTGACTCATTGCCTTTTCCAGGATTAAGGCTATCTCCGTTAGGAGTGGTCCTTAAGAAGGATCCTGGAAAATTTAGGCTGATACATCATCTATCCTTCCCGAAGGGTAATTCGGTGAATGATGGGATTCCACCTGAGCTGGCATCGGTAAAATATGTCTCATTTGACTCAGCGGTAGCTATGGTCAAGGCGGCAGGATGTGGAGCGCAGTTGGCAAAAGTTGACATTGAATCAGCTTTTCGGTTACTCCCAGTGCACCCGATTTTACACAAGTTGCTTGGGTGCTGTTTCGAAGGAAAGGTGTTCATTGACCTATGCCTACCCATGGGGTGCTCCATCTCATGTGCATTATTTGAGAGTTTTTGCACTTTTATGGAGTGGGTGGTCAAGGTGCGGGCTGGATTTTCGTCAGTGTACATTACCTGGACGATTTTCTATTTGTGGGTCCCGAGGGGACCACAGATTGCAAAATATTGCGAGATGTTTTTTACCAAGTAGCGGAAGATTTTGGGGTACCCATTGCGATGGAAAAATCTGAGGGTCCAGTGACAATGCTGAATTTTCTAGGCATTACTATTGACTCTAGGTTGATGGAATGCAGGCTTTCTGCGGATAAGGTGCAGGATCTGGTAGGCGTCATTTTACATTTATTGTCAGTTTCGAAAGTGCAACTAGTGGAGATGCAGTCCTTGATCGGCAAGCTAAACTTTGCATGCCGGATCATCCCAGTGGGTAGGGTGTTCTGTCGCAGGTTATCATTGGCGACAGCGGGCGTTAATCAGACGCATCATTTCATATGGCTGACGTCGCCCATTAAGAAAGATCTCAGGGTATGGAAAGTCTTTCTGGAGAATTTCAATGGGTCCGCCTTGATTCAGCCACCCAGAATACCGGGTGAGGAACTTGGGCTAATGACGGATGCCGCAGGGAGTAAAGGCTTTGGTGCTATTTTTGGCAATGAATGGTGCGCGGCAGCGTGGCCAACGGAATGGAGTGGGAGTGAATTGATAACGAACTTGGTATTCCTAGAATTCTTTCCGATTTTGGTAGCATTGTTTGTGTGGAGCATGGAACTGCGTGACAAGTCGCTCCTGTTGTTCACTGATAACATGGGGGTCGTGGCTGCAATTAATAGTTTGTCATCCTCTCCGGCAGTGATCCGGCTGTTGAGGGTGTTTGTGCTGCAGTGTATGAAGTTGAACATCTTGGTCAGGGCGCAGCACATACCTGGAGTGCAGAACTCAGTAGCTGATGCACTCTCTCGCTTTCAGTGGCAGCGTTTTCGGGAACTGGCTCCGCTGGCAAACAAATTGGGGAAGGAAGTTCCGGAATATTTATGGAGCCTTGGTTCGGGGGATTGGCCGATGTGGTAAGATCTTCACTGGCCCGAGTTCTTGGAAAGCATACGAAAAGATTTGGAGAGAGTGGGAGGTTTTGCTAGTTCAGCAGGAAATCGCAGAGGGGGAACAAGGGTGTCAGAATCTTTTGTTGAGATGGATATGGCAGTGGAAGGTGTGCGGTTTATCTCCCTCCGCTATTGAAAAACGGCTGACGGTGTTGGCCTTCCGATTTAAGTTGATGGGGGTGGTCGATATCACCAAAATGTTTTGTGTCAGGCAGATTCTGAAGGGTTTGAAAAAAAAGGGAAGTGGGTCAGATAGTAGGAGGCCGATTTCCTTTTCCCTGTTGTCATGACTTTGGGGAGTACTGAAGGCGGTGTGTAAATCTGAGTATGAGACAAGACTTTTTCAAACGGCCTTTGCTTTGGCCTTTTTCGGAGCATTCCGGATTTCAGAACTGATAAGTCGCTCGAGGAGTGCGCAAGGTGGAGTAGGTATTTGTGATGTCGTGGTGACGGACTCTTATGTGTCCATATTTTTGAGACGTTCAAAGACCGATCAAGGAGGGAAGGGCAAAACGGTGAGGTTGTGTCCGTGTAGGATATTGCAGGAATTTTTGGCAATAAGACCGAAGTTGAGAGGGTCGTTGCTGTTGCATAAAGACGGCGAGGCTTTATCGCAATATCAATTCCGGGAGGTGTTAGCTAGGGCATTAGACGCAGCGGGATTCAATCCGAAGGAATTTGGCTCACATTCCTTTAGAATAGGCGCAGCAACCGAGGCTGCCGTTCTGGGATTGGGGGAGGAGGTGGTAAAAGGGGTGGGGAGATGGTCATCCAAGTGTTATCGGACTTACGTCCGTCCTCATCTGTTGATCTAATCATATGTTTCTCCCCCCCCCCCTTCTACATGTCTCAGTGCCGATGCAGGTCTGGTTGGTGGGCCATTCGTTCATTTATTGGGCTCGAAGGGCTGCAGGGTCCAAGGAAGACGGCCTGCAGCTAGGTTTACCAAAAGAAAAAGCGGTTCTCCGGTGGTTCGGGATTCAGGGCTTGCAATGGGACCAAGTCGTGTTTTCCGTCGTCGGATATGCCAAACAATTTACCCGTCCCGATGTGTTGGTGATTCATGCTGGTGGCAATGATCTGGGATCCCTGCCACAAAAAGAACTGGTTAGGAGAATTAAGAGAGACATGTCAAGATTACGAGAATTATTTCCTGGAGTAGTGATTGTTTGGTCCACAATAGTCCCGCGTTTACATTGGAGAACAGCATGGGATCAAGTTAGGTTGGATAATAGTAGACGAAAAGTGAACAAATTGATCACAGCCTTTATGAAGAAGATTAGTGGGGCGGTGGTCCATCATGAGGACTTGGAGGATGTTGGAAAAGGGGAATTTTACCTACAGGATGGTGTTCACCTGAACGATTTTGGAATACGGCTTTTCATTCTGGCCATTTGGGAAAGACTCCAATTGCTGATGGGATTGGTGGCGGAACTGGGGAAGAGGTGACTTCCCAGTTTGTGGCGGTGTGCTAGCATCATCAATTGTCAGACCAAGGCAAGACGTGGCTGGTGGTTAGCCTCCCAATGGGTGGGGAGAGCTAGGTAATTGGCTCCTTGGGCACGGGGTCCCTTGGAGCTGGTATTAGGTGGTTGGAACGGACTTAGCGCCTTGCGAAGTCCTGAGAAAAAGATGGCCTGGTCTGATAGTGGTGATGATGGTTTTCTAACCCCTTGGGGGCGGGTTAAGAAAAAAAGGTGTGTACAATGATGCTAGCGCATCGAGAGTTGGGTTATTGTTTATTATTGTTTTATTATTGTCTTATGATTGCACTTCGTTTATTTATTTATTTGGTAATTTAAGTTATGTTAAATTAATAAACAGGCTGTGGCCAGAATTTTATACCACGATATACATGTATGGCTCTTTATTGGTAAAGTAATAAGTTAATAATGATGTGGTTAGGTGGGGGGCCGGTAATAGACGACTCAATAGGTCATGGTGGGGCCCCGGAAACATAGGGACGTAGGAGGAGGGGCCCGTTGACTGGATGGGAGGATAAGGCCCCGGTCGGTGGGTGGAGCCCAGGAAAGGAAGTGACGCGCGAGACCAGGGCGAGGCTAGACAGTTCCTGAACTTACCTGGTCGCGGAAGCAGCTCCCGAAGATTGTCCCTCCCTCCCTCCCTAATGTAAGGTTAAGTTTGTAGGATTATAAAAATGTCACGGCCTAGGGGCTGGGGCGGTGTGCTAGTATCATCAATTGTCAGACCAAGGCAAGAAGTGGCTGTTGGTTAGCCTCCCAATGGGTGGGGAGAGCTAGGTAATTGGCTCCTTGGGCACGGGGTCCCTTGGAGCTGGTATTAGGTGGTTGGAACGGACTTAGCACCTTGCAAAGTCCTGAGAAAAAGACGGCCTGGTCTGATAGTGGTGATGATGGTTTTCTAACCCCTTGGGGGCGGGTTAAGAAAAAAGGGGTGTACAATGATGCTAGCGCATCGAGAGTTGGGTTATTGTTTATTATTGTTTTATTATTGTCTTATGATTGCACTTCGTTTATTTATTTATTTGGTTATTTAAGTTATGTTAAATTAATAAACAGGCTGTGGCCAGAATTTTATACCACGATATACATGTATGGCTCTTTATTGGTAAAGTAATAAGTTAATAATGATGTGGTTAGGTGGGGGGCCGGTAATAGACGACTCAATAGGTCATGGTGGGGCCCCGGAAACATAGGGACGTAGGAGGAGGGGCCCGTTGACTGGATGGGAGGATAAGGCCCCGGTCGGTGGGTGGAGCCCAGGAAAGGAAGTGACGCGCGAGACCAGGGCGAGGCTAGACAGTTCCTGAACTTACCTGGTCGCGGAAGCAGCTCCCGAAGATTGTCCCTCCCTCCCTCCCCAATGTAAGGTTAAGTTTGTAGGATTATAAAAATGTCACGGCCTAGGGGCTGGGGCGGTGTGCTAGTATCATCAATTGTCAGACCAAGGCAAGAAGTGGCTGTTGGTTAGCCTCCCAATGGGTGGGGAGAGCTAGGTAATTGGCTCCTTGGGCACGGGGTCCCTTGGAGCTGGTATTAGGTGGTTGGAACGGACTTAGCACCTTGCAAAGTCCTGAGAAAAAGACGGCCTGGTCTGATAGTGGTGATGATGGTTTTCTAACCCCTTGGGGGCGGGTTAAGAAAAAAGGGGTGTACAATGATGCTAGCGCATCGAGAGTTGGGTTATTGTTTATTATTTTTTTATTATTGTCTTATGATTGCACTTCGTTTATTTATTTATTTATTTGGTTATTTAAGTTATGTTAAATTAATAAACAGGCTGTGGCCAGAATTTTATACCACGATATATGTGTATGGCTCTTTATTGGTAAAGTAATAAGTTAATAATGATGTGGTTAGGTGGGGGGCCGGTAATAGACGACTCAATAGGTCATACACCAGCTCTGCACACACTGTACCTAGCACATATTGTCCCTATATAGCAGCAGCAGGCAGGCATTGATCACCAGTATGCCCTGCTAAAGTACATAAGTATAGAACTATTCCTACTCCAGCTCTGCACACATTGTACCGGACACAGATGGTCCCTATATAGCAGCAGCAACAAACAGGCATTGATCACCAGTATGAAGATCACTAGAACTATCCTGCCTCACTCAGCAGCCACTAGGGACTGCCCCAGCTCTGTCACCCTAATAGTCAGTAAAAACAAGCAGAGGGTCCCTGTAAACAATGGATCAGACTCAGTCTACTCTTCTCCATCAACTTCATGCCAGCTATTCTCGAGACCAAGTGAACTACCACTTCCTGCTGTCACTTGTAATGTAAACTGTGACACCGAGCCCTGATTAGTTGCAAATAACTGAAGCTGATTTTGTGGAAAGTAAAGTTGGTTCTTGTCATTTAAAAAATGGGTCAAGGGAAAGGAAACCCATTCAGGCAAATTTGGGACAATCCTAAACAGTATAGCTCAGTCCTTTAAAAACTTTGTGACGGACTGACAAAATTCAGGACTCCAGGAAGTCTGGTCCCCTTAGTTTAGTTTAAGAACATAACCACTAGGTCTGCCTTTTATCTTGCCTGTTTGTTAGCCTGTGTCTATCTGTGGATTTGACTACCTGCCTTGTATGCATTTGTGTCTCTATACATATGCATGTCCTGTCTCTGTGCCTGTGTTGGCTTTGAATGTTAAAGGGAAAGTTCACCCAAAAAAATTCTCCCATTTAAATTGTTCCCAATTATCCATTTTACCTGCTGGAGTGCATTAAATTGTTTACAAGTAGCTCCTTTACCCCTATTTTGGCCTTTGAAATAGCTGATTTAGCTTGTGGTTTCCCAACCTATACTGAAGGTTTAGATACTGGATACACAGCCAGTAGAAGAAATTAAACTCACAGTGGGGTGCAGGATAGTTAAGTAATAAAATAATAATTTCCATTGTTCTCTCTATGTATTGAGCTTTAGTTTTCCAGACAAATATAAGATAAGGAAGCAAGTATGTGTACACAAAGTGATAACATAATGCAATATATTTCTTGAAGCTCAACCCATTGTTAAAGGTTTTGGTTTCAAAGCACAAAACCAGCTACTTCATATACACAAATAAACCTGAAAATGCAATTTCTCCTACATTTTATACTCTGCAGCTGGTATAACAAGTCATTGCAAATGCATTAATATAGAAACAATTTTACAGTGTACTGTCCCTTTTTTATTCTAAAAACATATTTCATATGTAAGCAAAAGTATAGCCAAAGAAAGCAGCAAAATAAATTTTATTTTAAAGAAAATGTATGTGACTCACAAAGATAATAACTTATAACCAGTAATTTAATTGCATTACACCGAGCCATGTGTTTTCCTTAGAGATTGTATATTATTCTTGCTTGCTACCTTATCTAAAACCAACAGGAAGGAGCAGTGGTTTTCAGTGTGTATTAACTGGTAGCTTAATGATAACAAAATGTTCCTCTTGTGTTTTTTTTTTTTTTTTACTTTAACCATTTCAATACCAAACACACCTTTCAAGTAGAAGTGCTTGGCTAGTTGCTTGATGGTTAAACACTCATATTAAGTCTGGTTACTTTAAAACTGAGCCTCCAAGCATCATGGGCTCATTATATATGCGGCGGCGCCCGCAAAAGTCGGCGACGCTGTTTTTTGTCCTGTTTTAGTATCCTATATACAGCGCCGCATATAAATGCGGCACATATATTTCACCTGTCGCCCGCAATTTTTACTCCCATAAGCTAACATGGGACCGCGTCGCAAATCGGTATCCAATATTCAGTGCAAGGACTTATGTGGCGAAAATGGAGAAATCTTACTGCATTTTCACCTCGCCACACAAGGCAGCTGCAGCAATCCCCCACCGCAATAAATAATAAAGTGTTAATAAATTTATATAGTGACAGCACTGCTATCATTCTATCAAGTGATTCACTTAAATGCTAGTGCCCGGGATAGGGTCTGGTCTCCTTACCCCATAATTAAATAATACAAAGAAATCACAGCACCTGAGTCTTAGAATACT